>NC_055990.1:2454238-2754238 GCF_018446385.1 Zingiber officinale
TAAGGCGGGTACTTCTTACTTTGACTCTTTAGTTCTTTGAACTTAGTGCATGAGCTATCTTTGGATAGAAACTACTTTTACCTTGACTTCACTCTTATTTTTCCTGCGTTTGATATTTCCACTCGATCTTTGAGATATTCATTTTTATATCTATACAGTCTTTTATTGTTATCCATGATACGTAGCAGATACTAGATACTGTGTTTGTATGTTTTGATTGTTGTTTATTTATGTTCTGTATTGAGCATGCTGGTTTCATATAACATACTTGATTTCTGCTTATACTGTATGATGACTGTTGTATTTTGCACATCATAGCATTGCATACATGTTAACGGCAAATTCTCCCTTGCAATCGAGAGAGTCGTTAACCAGGGTCGCACGCTCGACCACTCGAGAGAGTGGTAGCTGGAGCAGATATCGCTTGTCCTGTCGTACCGCACTCGGCTACTCATGGGTAGTGGTAGCTGGAGTTGTGAGTAGCAGGGGCCCTCTTCGCTTGGTAGCTAGTTAGCTACTCAGCACCTGTCCACTCGGTCACTCGAGAGTAGTGACGGTCTTTGAGTGGTACAATTGTCATCGATCCGACCTCTCGACCATACAAGGATCGTGGTGTAGAGAGGTGGGTGGGGTGACCATCCGTACATACGCTGTTATTAATATACCGGCTGATGTTGTTGCTTACTTATGCTGCTGTTGCTAGCTTATACTGTTGTTGCTTACATATGTTGAGATATATATCTGTTGTGTGTTTAGACTGGCTTACCTATTGGTAATATGTATATATCTCACATGTTACCCTTGTAGTTATGAGTAGCTCTGTAGCAGAGTTGTTCTACTTCTGATTTTACTAGCCTTGGATATAGTTATAGGTACGAACATTTATTGTTGTTTTATTTTAGTATCTATTATTTCCTTTATGAGACTGTATACTATTGGCATGCACTCTCTATTTGTATGTTATGTTCATGCACTATCTTTTCTATACCCGCTGAGTTCCAATACTCACCACCTCATAAATGATTTTTCTTTCGCCAGGTAGCAGATAGATGAATCAAGGATGCTTGGGAGAGATGTTGCCTGCCAATCCTGCATCATATCCGAGGAATGATTTTGGTTTTTGTTTCTCTTTACTTGCATTTCGTATTCGTTGGATTTGATGTTGTGAGAACTAACTATGTTTTGATATTGGTTTTGTGGACTTTGTATTTGCGATATTTTTGTGGACTTTACATTTGTGGGGTTTCTTTTTGTTATTTCGTTGTATTTTCAGAGTGGTCGTATGGGCTGTTAGTGTTTTAAACTACGTAGGTGTTGTAGTTTTGTTTCAGCCGAGTAGGCTGTATTATATAAACTGCGTGGTTATGTGTGTTCCAGCTGTGTGGGCTGATAAATATGATATTATATTGTTTGTGTATGTATATTGTTTCATATTGTCACCGGTACAGCGGAGATGTTATCGAAATTTTATCGGTAGGGGCTCCTCTAGGGGCGTGACACCAAGTGGGTCAAGGTTGACCTGACACTAGGTGATTGGAAGTCCAAGTAGGTCAAAGGATTGACCGGATACTTGGTGAAGAAGTCCTAGCAGGTTAAGGTTGACCAGATGCTAGGCAATGAGAATCTCAATAGGTTACGGTTGATCAGATGTTGGGGAAAATAGCCCTAGACTTTGTTTAGAAGTTTGGGTTTGGTAATCGATTGAGTTAATCGATTACCATAGCTTAAGCGATTAGGATAATCGCTTAAGCTCATTTTCGCAAGTGCACAGAGAGGCGCTTAATCAATTAGGCTAATCGACTAGACACATTTAAGTGATTAGGGTAATCGCTTAAGAAGACCTCCGTGTGAAACAGAAGCTACGGTAAGCAATTAAGCAGGGAAGCTTAATCGCTTACGGTCTGTTCTCGTGTGAACAGAAAGGCTCTTAATCGACTCGAATAATCGATTAAGAACCCTTAAGCTATTAGAGTAATTGATTAAAGTTGAAAACTAGCCATTGTGTGTCCGATAAAAGGTTTCGCATGTACTGTTCAACTGATCTTTTCTCCCACTCTCTTCGTCAAGCTTAGAGGTCATCATGGCCAATTCTTGAAGCTTCTTGGAGATAAGTGTTGCTGCACTTTTAAGGTCAAGAGGTGTTCTTAAATAAGAAGAAGAAGCAAGCTAGGGTTTCATGAGTGTAATCTTGTAAGATTTCATTTTGTACTAGCTTGTATTTTCCTCTTCTTGTATTTCTTTGTGTGTGAGCTTGTACGAGGCTTCTCCGCCTCCGGATTGTTTCCAAGAAGGAGTGTTTCATAGTAGAGAGTGTGCATGAGGGTCAGATCCTTGGATTAATTATCTCTACTTGAGGTGGATACCAAGTAAATTCATCTTGTTAGCATTGGGGAGCTTTGTGTCGAGTTTATCCACTGTACATCATCATTGACAAAGTGAGAGAAGCTATTCACCCCCCTAGCTCTGAAGTATCCCAACAAGTGGTATCAGAGCAAGGTCGCTCTTCACCGGGCTCATTACCGGAAAGGGCAACGAGCTAGAGGAAGAAGAAGTTGAAGCACAAAAGTCAACAAGTCAAAGATTTCAAAAGCTCAACTTCAAGATGGAATTCCGAGATAGGCTCGAATTTGACACGAGGGTGCCTCCACCATTTACAATGACAAGCTTTGATTCTTAGAAATCAAGAATAAAAAATTTTTCATGATGGAGATAGAAAAATTGTTTGCTCTAATGGAAGGATTTGAGGCTCCGAGGGATGACAAAGGCAAAATCATCAAAAGGAGCAAATGGAGCGAGGAATAAGTCAAAAGGTGTGAGGCAAATGACAAGATAACCAAATTATTCGTTAGCTTATTATGTGTAAAATTGGAAAATAACAAGATGCCAAGGAGCAATCGAGCAAGTTGGCAAAGATTCATAAAGAACCCTCCGCTACACTAAGTCAAGAAAAATCCAAAGAGAACAACTCATTGATTAATAAGAAGAGGAATCTAAAGTTGAAAGGTGCTCAACATTGAAAGAAGAAATTCAAAAAGCGCCATCCTCGGGAGAGTGCAACGTTAAAGGCAAAGAGAAAGCATATCTTTGTTCCATGTACATGAGGATGAAAATGAACAGGCCTCCACCTCTAAGATTGAGAGGGAGTATCATTTGGTGACACCGGAGGAAAAAGAGGCTTTCTCCTCCGGATCAAATGAAGAAGAAGATGGTGTCACCTCCAAAAATCAAGAAAAATCAAATGGAGAATCAAATATCATCCCTATAAGCAAAGGTATAACAAGTTCATTTGTTAATAATAAAGGTCATATCATTATTTTGAGTGTAGGTAAAAATGACACTACAAGAGTAAGTGTCACAAATTGATCAAGAAGAAAGGCCAAGTGGCATCAAAGGATAAGAAGAAGTTAAAGGAGATCAACCCCATGGTACGCAAGGGCAAGGAGCACATTGTGTGCTTTTCTTGCAATCAAAAAGAGTATTATCGGAGTCAATATCCTAAGGGGAGGAATCCAACCAAGAAGAATAAAGGAGGAAATTCAAATCAAGGGGGAGCCCTCAAGAGCAAACCCAAGGTATCTTTTATTGAACCAATTCCTCTAAATCATGATAAAATGCATGCTAAGTCTAGTTTAGATCACTTTAATGCAATTTATCATGAAAATAGAAAGCATGATAAGGTTAAAGAAAAATATGTAGCATATCATGCAAAGACCGTCTCACCTAAGGTTAGAAAGGTAGATAACAAATTAGGCAAGAATTCTAAGAATTTTAGATATATGCTTAAAAATAAAAATGCTCATGAGAATCAAAAAAATTTCAAATCTATGGATTTATGGAAGGAAAATCAAGTCTTGAGGTCAAGATTTGATTAATTAGAAAAGACTCTAAAAAGAATGAAAAATATCTTTAAGGGGCAAAATGAGTATAACCTAGGTGTAGATAGGCAAGAGCCATTCAATAACCATAGAGGTTTGGGTTACAAACCTAAAGCCAAAAATAATGTGGCTTCGTATCGTAAGGTTCCATATATTTATGGAACTAACCCTAGGTCAAATGATCAATCTAAGGTTACAAGGGAGGTCATCCCTAGAGTTAACCTTGAGAAGACCAACGTGACTAAGTTTTCTAAGAAGCTTAAAAAAGTCATTATGAAGGTCACAAGGGAAGCTATCCCTAGAGTTGATCTAGAGGAGTCTAGCATAATCAAGGCTTCTAAGAAACCTAAGAAGGTCATTAAGAAGGTAACTAGGAAAGTTATCCCTAGTGAGTACCTTGAACACCCAAGGAGCATCAATCGATTTTGGGTTCCTAAGAGTATGTTCTCTATACCCTAGATAAGTTTAGAGAGTGTCAACTCTAATTGGAAGGATAGTTAACCTAATCTTGAAAAAGTTGATAGTTGGAGGACATTTTCAAGGTAGTTGTACTCCTTGAAAATAAAAAGGATTGAATGTTTACTCCTTTGAAGAGTAAAATATGTCAAAATTTAAGGAGTTGGATTTAATTTAAATTGACACAAATAAGAAAAAGACAAAAGAAATGCCAAGTTGGGTTTTGACATTTTCTTAAGAAGATGAGGATAATCTAGGATTATTTTTAAAATTTAGCAAATAATTAGGGATATTTAGATAGATAATTTAGGTATATTGCTTATATTAAATTGCTATGATTGTTTGTCCATCATATGTCATGACATTATATTTTACATTAATTTCTGTTATAAAAAATATAAAAAAATACCATGTCATGTCATACATATATCATATAGCTAAAAGGACAATGACATTCCCTTGAAAAATATTTATTTTGATGTATATCATAAATCATCATGCATTATTTTAAATTCATTGTAATTAAGGACAATGATATTTATCAACAAGTGACATCTTAGGTGGATAATCAAATTCTACAATACCTAGATAGATATGCACAATCCCTTAGATTAGGGCAAAACTAAAATCTACATCTCATAAAAATCATAAGGTGACTTGTATGTGTTTTAGTACACATTAGAGACAAGTGAGATGTTAGGAGGATGATCAAAAGTCAAGATGTTAATTTAGTGCATCTTTTTGAGTTTTATTTTCATTAAAGCATATAGTTATGTGTTATCCAATCATTGGGAAAGCTAATGTACAAGTCATATGCATTTAGCCCAAAGAACATGTTTGGAAATTGATTTTGAAAATCATTTCAAAATATTTTTGGAAAACCTTGGTGAAGTCTATCTTTTAATAGCAATCACCATTGAAGAGTTGAACATAAACTTGAAAGAAACGTTGAAGTTTTCAAGAGTTTCCAATTTTGTATCAAATCTTTTAAAAAGAGATGTATTTTCTTATAAAATTATTTTTTCCATGATAAGATATGCCTTAGATAATGCATACATAAATTTTCATGATTTTTAGAATTTTATAGAATTTTTAGGACATTTCTGAAATTCTGCTAAAATTAATTTCAGAAATCAAAATGGTAATCGACTAGACTAGTCGATTACCACATCCTAGTCGATTAGGTCAATCAATTATCTAAATTCCTGTGAGTACAGTGGCTCACGAAATTGATTACAACAATTAATTAAAGGTCTTAATCGATTAACACTCGGGAATCGATTAAATCTCAATTTCAATCGATTATAGCTCGGCTTAAGCGATTAAGAGCTTCGTTTAAGCACTTAAGATCTTGATTTCAGTTTAAATAAATTTATTTAAGTTGAATAAGCCATGTTTAGTCGTGTTAACCTTCCTTAACCCTAAGAAATTCATTTGTGAATATTTAAGGGTAGTTTTCATAACAAAATTGGAATGTTTAAGAAAGACTAAATTGAAGTTTAGGACGATGTTTGCATTCAATTTGATTATGGAACCTTGACATTTCAAAATTTTGGTTTTTCTAAAGGTTTAGGAATTCCAAGTCATTGTTGGTACAATAACAAAACTTTGGAGCATGTTTTGAGGGGGAGCTACTCCATAAAGACATGATTTTTTTTAATAACCAAATGGATGGTTTTAAACCTTCATTGTTATGTAGCTCTAGGATGAGGATTTATGCATAATGAAGGGTAGGAGACCTTCATTGTGATGTTGTGAACAATAAGTGAGGTTGTGAATAACATGTAGGTAACTCTTCAGGGGGAGAGTTTTTGATGCGTGCCAAAAGAGGAAAATGTAGAGTTTAAGTTAGGAAACCTTCATTACCTAAAGGGGGAGGCTACCCTCTTGGAAAGGGAGAGAATGAAGGAAACCCTTATTCATGTTTTGACATGAAGAAGAAGTTGAGACTATGGGATTAACCTAACTTAAATGTATTATCAAAAATCAAAAAAGGGGAGATTATTGGTGCAATTTCCCTAGGTCAAGGTTGACCAGTTTGACTAAGCTTGAGTTGGCTCAAGCTTGAGTCTTGATATTTGAGTTTTGATGTTTGACAACATATGGAGATTGCATGTGCAATTGTCCGTTATGGGAAGATTGGTTAAGCTTTGACCAGTTGATGTGAACAAGAGTCCAGTAGGTCAAGGTTGACCGGATACTTGATTGAAAATACTAGTGAGTGAAGCTAGGTAGTTAAAAAATTATGGTGAGCAAAACTAGGTGAAAAGCCCTAGTGAGTGAAGCTAAGCACTGAGAAAGTCTTGGTGAGTAAAATCAGACATGTGAAAATCTAGTGGGTCAATGGTTGACCGGACACCTGGTAATTGGTAAGTCCAAGTGGGTCAAGATTGATCGTACACTTGGCATGAGATGGTAAGTCTAAGTGGGTTAAGGTTGACCGAACACTTGATGATTGGAAGTCCAAGTAGGTCAAAGGATTGACCGATTTTTTGGCATAAGGAGAAAAGTCAAAGTAGGTCAGAGGATTGACCGGACACTTAGTGGAAAAGTCTTAGCAGGTCAAGGTTGACCAAATGTTAGGCAATGAAAAGTCTCAATAGGTTACGGTTGACCGAATCTTGGGTAAGGGAACCCTAGACTTTGTTTTGGAAGTTAGAGTTTGATAATCGATTGGGCTAATCGATTACCATAGTTTAAGCGATTAGGGTAATTACTTAAGCTCATTTTTACGAGTGCGCAGAGAGGTGCTTAATTGATTAGGCACATCTTAAGTGATTAGGGCAATCGCTTAAGAAGTCCTTTGTGTAAAACAAAAGCTACGATAAGCGATTAAGTAGGGAAGTTTAATCGCTTACGGTCTGTTCTCGTATGAACAGAAAGACTCTTAATCGACTCAGCTAATGGATTAAGAACTCTTAAGTGATTAGAGTAATCAATTAAATTTGAAAACTAGCCGTTGTGTGCCCTATAAAAGGTTTTACGTGTACTGTTCAACTGATCTTCTCTCCCACTCTCTTCGCTAAGCTCAGAGGTCATCATCGTCGATTCTTCAACCTTCTTGGAGACAAGTATTGCTTCACTTCCAAGGTCAAGAGGTGTTCTCAAATAAGAAGAAGAAGCAAGATAGGGTTTCATGAGTGTAATCTTGTAAGATTTCATTTTGTATTAGTTTGTATTTTTCTCTTTTTGTATTTCTTTATGTGTGAGCTTGTATGAGGCTTCTCCACCTTCGAATTGTTTCCGAGAAGGAGTGTTTTATAGTGAGGAGTGTGCATGAGGGTCATATCCTTGAATTTGTCACCTCTATTTGAGGTGGATACCAAGTAAATCCATCTTGTTAGCATTGGGGAGCTTTGCGTCGAGTTTATCAGTTGCACATCATCAATGACAAAGCGCGAGAATTTATTCACCCCTCCCCCCTCTAGCTTCAAAGTGTCACAACAACCTTGTGTCTCAGTATGCAAGAACTTAGGAACATAAGAAGTCAAGTTGAAGACGTACCAGATGAGAAAGATGGCACGGGAAGCGAGTTGAAGGGCTCAGTGCATCCGAGGGACGTGAAACTGCAGAAGTGTACACTTGTGAACGAGAAGGACGCGCACAACATATTCAAGGAAGTCGAGGAGGAAGCCGGAGAGGAAACCTAGTCCAGAAGAAGGTCATAATTGAGTTTAGGTGAGCTCAATTTCGGATTGCCGAAGCATCACCCCAAATAAGAGCGAAGAAGAGTTAGCCAAGTTTGAAGGTTAGCTGGTCAAGCTGGCTTGTGGAAGGCGCTCTCAAGGTGATGGAAGGTGCCTTCACTCATTTTCATAGAAGGCACCCCTTAAGGTGATGGAAGGTGCTCTCAATCTAGTTGGAGGTACCTCTAGTAGCCGTTAAGCTACCGTTTGAAGAGGAGGATAAACTTTATCCTCTCAAAGGTATCTTGCACCTCTTTGGAGGTGTCTCGAATCAACGAAAATCTACGGTAACTTCTGTCCAAGAAATTATAAAAAATTTCTTGTTGTGAGAAATTATTGAACAACTCCTGTATTTAATTCCTAACTGTTTCTTAACGTTCAACGATTGTAAAAAGTTTCTTCATAATTTTTATTGAATTTTTTTATTATCTTAAATTAATAATCACTTAAATTATAACTAAATAACTATTGTGCCTGTTTATTATTGTTATGTTACTCGCTTAATTAACTTGAGGACCCTTGTTAAATACCGGATAACTTTTATAATCTGGCTGAATGGAGGGGTATTTTTTAAATAAAATTATCGGAGAAGCATTATTTGAATTATATATATATTTTAAAGATACGCCTTTTTAAATTTGGAACGTCCTTGCGATTTTTTGGCCATATTATTTTATAATACCTCTATGCCGCCGTTCCGGTATGCATGTCAACGATTCCTTCTCGCGTAACGGAAGGAGCCGAATCACGAGCTGCTACAGACCAAGTGGCGGAGAAGCGCCGGTAAGGAGATAAAGCGGGGACTGAAACAAGATCGCTGGCAACGAAAGTAGGCTTCCCAACTTTGCGCCTCTATCTTCCTTCTATGGCCGCGGTCGGTGCTCAAGCTCTTCCTTTCGCCGCCTCTCACCATATCGGCTCATCCCCACGTCTCTCTCTCTCTCCCTCTTTCTCTCTCATTCTTAACTATCCAGGCGTCCTACTATGTGTGACATTCTTCGCCTTTGATTCGCAGGTGCTTCGATCTCAAAATCCCGCGGCTTGACTCGCTTTCCCCTATCCAGAGGTTCGCCGCTCACTTCGTCCTTCACGCCTGGCTTAACTACAGGTAATCGACCCTTGTCTTACAAAGATTTGATCTTTTTGTCTTCCGTCTGTGGTTTTGGGAGTGGCACAAACGTGCTTTGTTTGTTTTGTTTTGGGCGATGATGAGGGAGAAATAGTCCATCCAAGTTGAGGACTACGCAAAAGGATCTCAGTAACTCAAATTCAGTTGCAGATAAAGGGGGAAGACAATCTAAAAGGTTAAGGACATTGTTCTGGAGTCTCCATTGATGAGTCTGCAACTTTGACCATGTGACTTTTGTCAAAACCGAAGGTTGCAGTGTTGTTTGTCGTCCACATACACCAACCCAGACAACCTCAAGTGGGAGTTTCAAAAGCATTTCTTTATCCCTTCCTTATCCCTTTTTGCAAGAGGAAGGTGATTTCAGGCCACGGGATTGTTTCTTATCTTGTATAGTATTTCTAGAATTTGGATGCGAATTATGCTCTTGTGTCTCACCACGAAACGATTTTAAAAATTTTCTAGAGCTTGCTTCTGTAATGGCCTCCAGTTTAGGTTTAGTAGTTCCATTCAAGGAGCATACTAAAATCCACTTTATTCTGTTATTGTAGTTTCCTATTTTGTGTAAAAGGTTGTGTTTCTGTCTTTAGCTCCTTGTTGTCAAAATTTATTTGCCTATCAAGTTAAATTCTTAGTTAACTTCAGATATGTCACATGGTATATTTTCCACTGTACTTAGTCAAATCTTGTAATTGATCTTTAATTTTACTAAATTTGCCTCTTCACATTTCCTCTGTTTTTCACTTAAATGGAACATTTCCTTGTCCAACTTTTCAAATTGTCTGCTATAAACCTGTCAATGTGTCATTGGCATAACTAAATCCAATTTAATACTGGATAAAGTATACGGTTCTTGTTAGAATTGTTTTGATAATGATTCTAGTGACAATGAAGTACATGCCAAATAGGAGGACATATGCTAACTTATTTGTACCTGAATAAAGGTTGATTGATGTTCGTTGGTGACTCTAAGAAATCATTAAGCTTCATTGTCAATTATATTGGGGCTCTCTATATTGCATTCATGTTATAGATTTAGTATGCATCCCGCATTCATTTTGCATTCGACTTGTGTGTCCATGTAACTCACTTGATTTCATCTATAGTTTTAACAGAATCAGATCCTTTAGCTAAGCCTGCCCATTGATAAGATTCAACATTTAGAGGTACCCAATGTGAGCTTTTGTCAAGTAGTTAATCACTTTTGAGTGGAATAGTGAAAAATATTTGTTTTAATGTAGTCCCTCGCAAGCTAAGTTTATTAATAGATCATTCCATGTCTGAAGAGCTAAGGGGGCGTTTGGTTTGTGTTTTCTATGCTGTTTTTTGTTTTCATTTTCTGAGAAAATGGAAAACACGTTTGGTTTGCGTTTTCCACATTCATTTTTAAGAAAATGAGAGAGCGTTTTCTAAGAAAATAAAAACGCGGAAAAGTCATTTTCTGAAAAACAAAAAACGTGCGTTTTTCAGAAAATGAAAATAAAAATGGGGCAAACCAAACGCACCATTGTGGAGATCAACAAGGAGCTCATTGCTCAAGAGCTTAGCTTGGATTCAGTTGTTCATGAGATCAAGGAGAAGCTTGGTGGACTTGAGAGAGGGAGACTTGGATTGAATGTTGGTACTGGAGCTCATTGCCTTGGGATGGATTGAATTAAATTGGTGCATTGCAGCTGGGGAGGGAACTCAGTGAACTCGAGCACTAACACTTGGATCGAGATGTTCACATCGTCGTGTTAGTGTCACTGTCACACATGAGCACGTCCGTCCTGCTAACAACTATATTAATAATTTGACGACACTGTCTATGGCCTTTCGTGATCCTAAAAATATTTCTTTTTAGGCTCATGGAGCAAATTTATATTCACCAGGTCTATTGGAGTTAGATTCTGGATGGTTATGGTTCTTTGCTAAGTGAACTTCTATGTGCTTATTCGAAGGCCATTTCTTGGAAAAGAACATGGTAGATTATCATCTAACTTCCTGTTTTGTTCTTCTCTCTTTTTAATCATATATGTTAACATAGTGCTGCTTCTTTCATCTCCTGAATCTAAAGATTTCTGTCTGAATGATCACATCCTTGCCTTTCAACAGTAATCAAAATAGGTTTTATAACTTCAACATTTCATGAGATTTTCTATCAGATATATTACCATAATTTTCTATCATTTGTGACCCTAGTGAACAACAATACAGCTATATTTTACAAGAGTGGTGCACTCAATTATGATCCTAATATGTGAAATAATTTTACGCGCAGCATTCTGGATTACATCAAACAGGAGGAAAGTTAATCAGCAAGAAACATCTGTTTCCATAAGGTGTGAGCAGGGAACCAAGGATAATAATGGACTAGATGTATGGCTGGGTCGGCTTGCGATGGTTGGTTTTACCACTGCAATAACTGTCGAAATATCAACAGGGAAAGGACTTCTAGAGGTTTGAAATGAGTCATTTCTTCACGTTTATACTTAAATCCAGTGAAATCTATAGTTCCAAGCTGATAGTTAAACCCTTTGGATGATTTTCTTATGCTGCCATGGAACCTTTTTTCAACTCTTTTACCCATAAACATCTCTCGTTGCCCAGTGTCATGAAATGCTAACAACTAGCTTTGCTTTGTAGAATTTCGGGTTTACGACACCAATTCCAACTCTAGCATTGGTTGTTACAGCATTAGTGGGACTTCTTACTGTATTCTTCATCTTTCAGTCAGCTTCTCGAGATTAATATCGCTTGTTTCTTGTTTAGAATTCATTGCTGTTTATTCAAGCTGTATGAATGATATTACTGGATATGTTATACAATGAGTACATGTAGTCGAGTTCCCCTTGGTGCACTTGTGCTCCGATTTCGATCAATTTGGTTTTGACAGCATATGTGGAGGCTTAGCACGATGAAACCCCTAGTATTACGGGATTTCATCAATGGAGATAGTGGATACCGTCCCTTGTTCCGTGTAAAAGTCATCCCTCCATGCTTGAATTCCTGGATCCGTCATTGGAGGTGCTGTATTGTAAAGTTCTAGTATGATAGTCGTCGTGTATGGCTCAGGCTGCCCATGGGAACGAAGCAGTAATGTCGGTAAAAGCCAAGTCTTTGGGTTCTAGCCAGAGCTCAAATTATAAGATCATTACAAACACATCAATTGGTTTGTGATAAAATTGATTGAAGTCATTAGTCCTTTGTGATCTAACTTGTTTATCACTAATTTAACTATCAGCTTAAAATCCAACGAAACGAAAAATCATAATAAATCGAACAAATGGATCTGAAATTGGCTTCTGTGGCTTGAAAGCACAATGCATTGGCGAAAGAACAAGATGAGGACGGATCAAGGAAAACTAGCCGTGCGATTAAGCATGGACGGTGATTGATGAAGTAAAGCCGAGGGTAACGGGAGATCAAGTGGAACGGTAATGATGCTGCCTGGGTGAGAAAAATGGACGGCTGGGATGGTAGGAAAAGCCCTCGACGTCCTATCGCTTCTCGCAATTTTATAAGGCCAGGGGTCAACCGGAAAGTAAAGGGAGAGGCGGAGCGAAATCGAGAGGAGAGGAAGCGAGGGCAAGATTTGGGGTTTGTCTTCTCTTCTCTTCACTTCTTACTCCTTTTTGTTCTTCTTCGATTTCCGAAATGGGGCTCCTTCATATGGCGGCGCCTGCAGTCGGCGTGGGATCGCGCAGGTTTTAAGACTAGCTAGTGGAGTCCTCCTCCGAGTTAGAGGCAGCTTGAGGGCAGGCGAATCCGAGGAGGTTCCTTGGCTCTCAAAGGAGGAAAAAAAAAATAGAAGCTTGCTTGTTTTTCACCATTTTCTTTTCGTTTTGCTTGATGGATCGGTTCCCAGCCATATATCCCCTCATCGATCTCAGGAAAGGTGGGGTCTTTTCTGAATCTGTTCTTGGCCCCCTTCTTGTTTCTTATTGTCCTTGGTTACAGACGTTTTTTTTTATTTTTTTTTTGCGTGGATCTGCTTTTTGGTTGACGGCTTCTTCGAGTAAGGAGAATCTCACGGAAGGTTGATTTGTTTCGCCTTTGATTCAAAATTTATATTTTTGTATTCAATTTCCTGTTGATTGAGGATTTTAGTGACGTTTTGATTTAGGGTTCGGCTTTTAGCTTCTGCTTGTGTTTGGATGTCTGTTGCTTTGCTTTTGGACGCTCTCTGTTTGTTTGCTGAGATCTGCTTGGAGTGCAAGATGTAAATTGTCTCCATTTAATGCCCAGTGTTATGGCTTAGATTCTTCTTCATTGCATATATTTTTTGCCTTCTATGATGTTGCATTGTAGCATACAATTTTTTTAATTTTTGTTGGTACTGAGTTTTTAGGTTGAAACTACATATGAGATTGTCAAAAAGAATAATTTTTTTATTACATGTCAGAGATGATGATCTTTATTCCTGATCATTCCTTGTTTTTCTTGTTCAGATTATATTTGTGTCTGATTTTATTTCATTTACAAATTTCATTTGCAGGTCTCGGATAAACCTTCCTGAAACTTTCTCCTTGTAACAAAAATTGTATATAATCAAGAGTTACTAGTGCTTCAGATAAAGATGAACTCTTCGAACAAAGGTCTTGCAGACACCTCGGTTGCAAAGTCTTGTTCATTGAACAAAGCTACTGCTTTAAATCCCAATGCAGCTGAATTTGTTCCTTCGTCTCTTAAATGTACTTATGAAACCACCAAAATTTCAGATGCCATAAAGGTTGATCTTACAGGATCTTCTAGAAAAACAGTCTTAGATAGATCAGATTCTAACACTTCAAATAACTCAGATGATGAGGTACACCAGTACTGGCGCCAACGGCTTCCCGATGATATCACTCCTGACTTCCAAGTCACAGGAGAAGAACTGCATGAGCCTGGAAACCTCTCACTTGCTGGTTTGTCGATCAATGATAGTGCTGAACAATCCAAATTTCCAGGATCAATGACCAGAGAGATGTTAGATATGCAGCAAGATCTATCTGCTACCATTGAAAATGCTTGCTTGAGTGCAAAGGCGGGATACCTTGGATCTATATATGCTAAAGAACAATTGTCAGTTGCTCGCAGGACATCAATGGCTGATGTGTGGGGTAAGTCACTTGAAAATGAACTGCAAGATGCACCCTTTTATGATGGTGATCTTACTCCTAGTTCAATGGGCGATAATGCTTTCCTCGAAAATTTGGTCACCGATCCTATTGAGTTCCTGTCATCACAATTTCCTGGATTTGCTGCTCAGAGCCTTGCAGATATTTATTATGGAAATGGATGTGATTTGAACTTAACAGTTGAGATCCTAGCTCAGCTTGAGGTATTGTGGTCATTCAGGATTCTTATGGATAAATTATAATATGGTGGTTGCCATTGAATCTATGGATTAGTGGTTAGACTCTGAGAAAGTAAAGATAGGGTTCCCTAGTTAGATAATTTATCTGATATTGCAAGGATGTAAACTTAAATGGTAATTTGACAAAATTTTACCATCTAAACTTTGTGGGAAAATTAAATTAATTTCTGGTTGGGATTGTCAATATGCGACCTCAGTAGGTTTACAATCTTCGTAACAATTTGTCAAATGTTAAATAAGCGGAATTATTTTTTGAATTTCAGAGAATTTATTTGTTGTTTTTTTGTTAAAATTGTCTGGATGCTTTATGATACTACTTTCCAGTGCAAAACTGTTCATTTTTTTTTTTAATCAAAATGTGTATCATTAACACTAAATCATTGCTCTAGATTTAGAAATATTGAAAAGTAAAAAAAAAAAGAGAATTCCTTAATCTTTTGAAGTAGAGTAAAAAGATTCGAGCATTGTATAAGCGTATCTCTTCTAGAGCCCATATGTACAGATGAGAGGTTGTTGTAGCATCTTTCTGTCTCTCTTTTGGGAAAGGTGGTGTTATACATGTGAATGCACTTAGCAATAGTATTGTAGGATTCTTTTAGGACCACTTTATCCCAACCTAAGTAGATTGATATTCAGAAGAAAAGGAGGAACATATTAGCAAATTATGATTCAGGATTTCCAAAAACATTCTGGTTGGTTGGTTGTGGTTAAAAGCAAAGGCACACTTTTTCTCCTTAACTTTTAGTTTATGGGCTGACATTTTTACAACTTATCAGCTGTTGTAAATTGGAAGACATTTTGATGATTGTTAGGACAACTTTGACCTTTGGAAGGTATCTGCTTAAATATAGCCATTCCACAGCCAACATTATGATTATGAAGGCAATATTGAGGTTTGTGAACATCCTTCTATCCTACTACTTTTCCTGTCAGAAAACAATTTTGTCACAGATAGCGACAGGAGAAACACTTCTTCTCTTATGGCTTGTTTCTGACAAGCTCTTATCCATCGTTCTAATTTGACAATTTCTGACATAATTAGGTGGATGCTAGCTATCAATGCTTCTTTGGTTTTTTTTTTTGACATTTAACCATGAATTAGTATGAAGGGGAACCTTGGCGCAATGGTAAAGTTGTTGCCATGTGATCAAAAGATCACGGGTTCAAATCCTGGAAACAGCCTCTTGCAAAAAGTAGGATAAGACTGCGTACAATGGATCCTTCCCTGGGACCTCACATGGCGGGAGCTTCGTGCACCGGGCTGTCCTTTTCTCTTTTTTTTAACCATGAATTAGTATGAATTGTTCTGCTTAGTTTTTACCTTAATGTAGTATAGTGAGTGGGCTGTGATTCATTAAACTGTCGTCTAACTAAATGGGTGTTAAGGGCTCCTGACAATTTACTTTTTGTTGCAGCTTCAAGTTGATAGCAGTTTTGATTCAAACTCTGATTCAAATTCATTGGCTGCCCCAAACTTTAGTCCACTGGACTTTCCTGCCCTTCCAGTAGCTCATTCTCAGAATGGGTTGTCAAAATATGGAGATAATCAATATGTGTCTGATTCATATAGATCTCCTGTCATATCAAAAGGCCAAATTGATTTTGCCTCTACTGTTAGGAAACTAGCAACCCGGGATTCTGGTCACTGGAAATTTGAAATAAATGGTTCTGATGGTAATGCTGGTTCCAGTAGAAGTTCCCAAGTTTTAGGTAGCGCATATAATGGTAGCACTAAAATTGCATATGGAGATAGATGGAATAGTTCAGGTGCAGTTCCATCATCTCCTGTTTGGCTTGAGACTGGGGATGCAGTGGGTAATAAATATTCTCAAGATGACCTCTCTCTAACTTGTGCACTTTGTTTTATAAATCCCCTCTTAGTGTAGGTAAATGTTTTGCTTATATGTTTCCTAGTTTTTATTTACAGCAAATATTTATTCGGAGACAAGAGAGGAAGCTCGTGATTTGGCACGCCTTCGAAATGTATTCTTTGATCAGGTAGATATTCTCTAATTGGTGCCTATTAATGAATAGGCTAATTATTTGCAATCATAAAGTATGTTTTGGAGAATGATTGTTTGATAGTTCCACTACTCTCAACATATTCTTGAGTACTTTATAGCTGGTAATATGTAAGAGCAGTATAGATAACTAGATCTTAGCAAATAGATAAAGAATTATGGTGCATAAGGACTGCATAGGAAACTAGGCTAAATGATAAAGCTTCGTGGTTATTAGTCTTTCTACAATTATCTATTATTTATATATATTGAAAGTAATCCTGCATGCTGATTTATTTATTTTCCTCCTAACACAGGAAAATTTCATTAACATACAATGGATTAATAAGAATTTAATGCAGTTGGTAACATTTTGACATTTGTGTTATAAATCAATGTTAATCTTTTTTTTAGCAATTTAAAATTAGAATCATACAAAGAGCTCCACTAACATATAAGAAAAATGTCCGAGGCTTTTGGAATGGATTTTAAGTAATCTTAATGTTTTTAAAGAAATTTTAAATTTATTACTTTACATTAAGTTAGAATTTTGGAATTATGAATGCTTTTTTTAAACAATTTGGGATTATTAGAGTTTCAAGTTTATTTCAAAAAATATTTATTTTCAAATATTTTAACTATTTCATTAAAATTCTTCCAAATATTAATTTTATAGTTACAATATTTCCATATTGCAATTGTGTTTGAGAAAACTTCATTACTTAATAGTCTTTGGATATTGGAGTGATTTTAGTCTAAAGTATTTTTTTTATCTATCTAAGTAGGTTCTGGCTCCTATATTATAGGTAATTAGATTCATAAGTTTGCGCTACAAATATAAATTTTCTAGAATAAAATACTTTAAACAAAAAGATCCTCATAAATTTATGGTTCTGGATATTTTAGACTGGAAATATTTTTTTAGAGAGGGAAGAAAATAAGCCCATAACAACAACTTTGTGAACCAAGTTGTGACATTTATTGGGTTATGGAGACCAAATTGGCAATAAATGAAATCTTTGTTTTTTTTCAGTCTTTGTAGGCCCAGTTATTTTTTTTCTTGGAGTGTTGATTGGTTATTGAGTTTTGCAGTGCAATGGAGACCTGCATCAATTTATTTTAATTTCTTTCTAATTTACTATACTATAGGAATATGAGAATTTTGGTAATGATATTTATCAAATCAAATGATTATATAATTCAAGATATCATGTTAGATATCTTGAAGGTAATCCAACTGCTCTTGTTTAATGTTTTCTTGGTTACCTTGCTCTTCAATACAAACAACTAATTTCCGTTTATCTAAACTATCCTCATGATAATATTTCCAAAATTAAGCTTCAAGTTGCATTGGCTATTCACATTTTTTCTAAAGATTAGATTAACAAAGAAATTACTGCCAAGTTTCTTGAAGAAATAAAGGATATGCTAGCTTTGTTCTTATTCTCTGATTAATATGTGCCAAAATCTGCAAATCAACTAGATACTTGGTGTAAATGTGCTTGAGGCCAGAAAGGTCTCTTAAACATGAATTTTCTTCCCTCTTGTATATCCCATGGACATAGTTACAGCATTTTTTAGTTTTTGGACTCCTGGATTTTCATTTGCTCAATGTCTAGCTCTCTCTCTCTCTCTCTCTCTCTCTCTTTTTCCAATTTCTATAGAGTTAAATGTTATGACTGTGCTTCTGGAGAATTGTTAACAAAGCATACTAAGCAGTTAACACACCAGAAAGCCCTATAGCATTATGTGGTAATCGCCGAGAAGAATTCACTTCTCACTGTAGTAAATGAATTCCCTATTATGTTGTAGCCATCACCTTTGTTTTTTGGGGGGCTTGTTTCAACTGTTATCCCTATGAGCTAATATGTTGTTGATTATTTAGAGCATCCACATCAACTTCCCTAAACATAGAATTTACCTTAAATTTTATATTTTACATAAAAAAAACCTTTGCATTAGCTATCCTATTTATTTCTAAAATTTAGATTTCATGAATAGATCTTTAAATTTAGGACATGAAATTCATTTCTTAAATATTAAAATATCATTTAATTTGGGAGAGAGAAAAAAAATAAAGGGAATGGATTGGATAATGAAAAGTAGATATTACATAGGGAGAGAGAAAATATAATAAAAAAAAAGTGAAAGAGTGAGAAGAAAATAATAAAAAAAATAAAAATAATGGAAATTTTAGAACGGCTGATGTAGTGTAGTGTGTAGTGAAAAGTGATTGTTTAAATTTAATAAAGTGGGTGGTTTATACTAAATTTTAGAGATATTATAGTGAAACTGATGCGGATGCTCTAAGTGTGGCTTCTTAACATGTACTTAAAGAAATTAGTCATCTTCATGGAATATATTTGCAGGCAAGACAAGCCTATCTAATTGGAAACAAGGCTCTAGCTAAGGAGTTGAGCTTCAAGGGGCAGTTGTACAACATGCATATGAAAGCAGCTCATGAAAAAGCCAAAGAAGAGATCTACCGAAAAAGGTTGGACATTCATAGCTAAAAGCTTATATATCCCAGTATTTTTTTTCATTTAGTATTTTATTTATTCTCTTACGGAGGAATCCACTGTTGCTACATTTATTACATGGCCATGCAATACATAGACAAAGGATCAACAATTCAATATCCTGCATTTTGGTGAATTGACAATGGATAGAAATTTTGTTAATTTTTGCACTTTAAGATGCAGACATGAACGAGTTCTTAGTCCAAATTCTAGCTATTACCTTAAAAAAATTAAGTGCTTTATTGTTTTTTTATCTTTCAACTCATGCTATTGTACTGTCACAATCTATCGAAGAAACTTATTAATTCTTTTACTCTATCCGGCAACAAGTAATAGCCTAGCATCCCAACCTTTTGGCCGTTACATTATTTATTTACAATTTTTTAATCTGATTTTAATTAGCATGCAATTACGCTGAACTTCTCCTTGTGATGAGTCTTGTGAGCCTATGTTAGGTTCTCTTAGATTGCAGCTATTTGATTACTCACTTAGTGGAGTCTTTGTTCCTCGTGTATTTTTTCAGGAACCCAGTATCTGCTAAGACACAGGGCTATGGCGGGGAACAAGACCGCCTGATTGATCTTCATGGCCTTCATGTGAATGAAGCTCTACAAGTTCTGAATCATGAGCTAAGAATCTTGAGGAGCACGGCGAGGGCCACCTGCCAGCGACTGCACGTAATGATTTGTGTTGGGACTGGCCACCACACCAAGGGTGTCCGAACTCCCGCGAGGCTTCCAGTGGCAGTCGAACAGTACTTGCTGGACGAAGGCATCCGCTTCAGCCAGCCTCAGCCTGGCTTGCTGAGTGTTGTGATATACTGATGTAATGTCGGTATAATATACAACATGGATGCTACAAGGTCAGAAAAGAAGGGGAAATGAGGACAAACAAAAACAAAAAAAAAAAAAAAAAAAACAGAGGAAGTAGATGAAAAAACTGCAAAAAAAAATATTCTTGCATTGTATATTTTGAGGTAAGAAGAGGCAGTGATACAAAGTTTCTCAATACACTAATGTAACATTATGAAACTAGCTATCATGCTTGTCTTTTCTCTCCCTGTAGGTCAATTCTGCGGAATTCCGCATTCCTTTGATCAACTCAAACTAGTTCTTGTGTTCTTTCTTTTTCTTTTTATATTTTATGTTTTGGTTTCCTTCTTTGCAGAAGGTAAAAAAATGGTAGGATTATCTTTGTTCTGATAATTCATATTTGTAATGTTTGATCATGAAGTAGAGTTTTATTATTATTATTATTATTATACTTGCATTTTTATTTGATTTGTTTCCTAGAAATTGTGTTTTGGCCTATTTAGTATGACTCTTTTACTAATCAGTATAATTTTGTATGACTGTTGTTCACTAACATACTACAGGTTTAGTTAATTGCAGGAACGTCCATCATCTTCTTCTCCAAGAAGTTAATTACAGTTCGAATATGTAAAGATTGCATCTATATTTATAAGAAAAACCATAGTTCAGAAAAAAAAAAACTTCTTTAATTTCTTAAACATAACTGCAATAATCCAGTTCAGATAAACTAACATGATTTGTTCAGAATAACTGATTATTAATATTCAGTCAAATGCAGGAACTGATCGGCAAACACCGCCAAGAACAGGGGGTTGGTAGGTGACCCAACTCTCTTTAGAGTCAAAGGCATTGATCTTATCCACCACTAAGTTTTGTCGCTTCTGATTGATTCAACTGTCTTGCACTTAATTGAACTGGTATATATTGGGAGGTGGACTTCTAAAATATTTGTTTCTATTAAAATTTTAATTGTAAGTTTTTAAGAGTTTTTTTTTTATAATATAGGTATCTATTTTTAGGATGCAATTAATCTTGAATGTGATCGATTATGTCTTAAAATTTTTTTCTATTAACTAAGATATAGTTTTAATACGTTATACATCTGGGATATCCGTAAACCATCTGGGCATTCAAAATTTCACTTAGTTGTCCACAAGTACTCAATCAAAGATTCAATATTCAATCTAAATGGAGGAGAATATAAATGAACTATCAATATTTAATATCTAATTTGAATATCTTATATAAATAAAAATAAAATTCTCTATTCTTCAATTATATGGAACAATCACTGTGTGGTGTTGATTCTTCTTATTGATTTTAAAAAATAGCACCATCATTGTGATGTATTTTAAAAAAAAATATCTTTGATTTTTAAAAATCAACAAAGATGCACAGAGAGAGCACTAAGATAAGGTTAAAAATTAGTACCACCTGATTTTAGTATTGGTCATGGTGCCATCTTAGTGCTAGTGGTGCTGGTTAATCATCACTACATTAATTGTTATATGATTTTAATTTAAAAGAAAAAAGAGAAAAATGTCACATATAAATGAGAGATTAAAAAAATTAAATTTTGATAATGTTAAGTATCCACATAAGATGTCGTCTACACTTGCTCATATAAAGATGTACAAAATATTATTTCTCTATATATTTATTAAAGATTTTTTACTAAAATTTATATATATATATATATATATATATATATATATATATTAATCTGCACATGTGTACATCCACAGATAGCTGAGTGTAAATTCAAATATCCGGATGACTCAATCATCAAGATACTCGGATAAAATTCTAATTTATACTAAGTCGTTAATGAATATATATAGAATAAGGGTGTGCAGCTCAAATTGATATATACTGGTAATTTTAATATATTTTTTAATGTAAAAAAATTATTAGTAAACCTAAAAAGGCTAAAAGTTATGATAATCACGCGACGCTCCCGACCCGGCGCCAGCTTCACGCACAGATGAATTTCCCTGCACGTCACCTCTCTCGCCACCACCCATTAATTCTTCAAAATTGAAAATTTCCAACCCCACTCCGCTTCCTCTGCCTTCTAATTTCCCCACGTTTTACTCGCCTCCGTACGACCGACCGACCCATCGACCGACTCCCATTTAATTATTCTCAATCCTCCCTCGAATAATTCCTTATTTCTATATTGCTCCCTGGTAGACTCTTCCGTTTCCACCCCCGATGGTTCTCGTGACTCGCGTGCTAAATTTAATTTCACTTCCTTCCCCTAGTTAAATTGTTAATTTCATTTCAGTCCCAGCTCTAGATCAGTATGGTTTGATTAATTTTTAAGCTTTTTTAAAATAAACCAAGGAAAAAAAACGACTCTCGCGGACCAAATTGAAAAGCTCGAATTAAAAAGAATATTCATCGTTGATTAATTCTTCGTCAGCTTTACTCCTCGAGAATCACGTGTCTTAAATGGAAGCCGGCTGGAAATATAAATGAAGGCCTTGGAAGGCGGAGGAAGCAAGACCATCAAACGCCTTCGAGCTTAACGCCGTTCCCGGTCGGCGAACCTCGCCGGATTCTCTCCTGCTTGCTTTGCGTGAAATTGGGGTTTAGAGATGGCGGATGCGGCGCGGAAGCAGGGATCGAGCAACTTCACGGTGGCCTGCAGTCTCCTCAGCCAGTACATCAAGGAGAAGGGCAGCGCAGCCGATTTAGGGTTCGGGATAGCCCAGGTAGCGCCTAAAGGTGAGACCCCCTCGATCTTGATCGTACCATCATTTGATGTTGATTCGACCTTGTTCGATCCTTTTTCTTGGCAAATCTCGATTTTTTCCTTATTAATTGGTGTGGGATCCGGAGGATCTGTCGGGTGCTCGAAAATTTTTGCTCTTGATGTTGTTGCTGGTTGCTTTCCTACCTTGTTTTCCTCGTTTTTTCTTTCGAATTTTTTGCTTCTCTTCCGGGAATCTTCGTTTGTTGATCGTTGCGTCGGATTTTTCAGGCAAGTCGGAGTCGTTTCAGCCGCCGATCACTATGAGCTTCCTGCCAGGGGCGGACGTCTCCGGCGGACAGGACAGCGAGAGGGAAAGCGAAGGGGAGGTCGTTTCCCAAGAGAACCCCATGGATCTCTTTCCCCAGCGTACCGGCTTCCTCACCTCAGCGTCGCCGGATTCGAGGTCTCAGCTCTCATCCCTTCATTCTATTTGCCGAAGGAAGAAAAAAAAGAACGCAAAATCCCATGTTATTTTAAGGCAGAAATCACTATAAGATCCATTCTAAGGCAGAAATTTGAAGGTGATCTCAGCGTTTCTCTGGCTACTTTTATTGCAGGGAAGCACAGAAATCACAACTTACAATCTTCTACGGAGGAAAGGTGCTGGTGTTCGACAATTTCCCAGCCGAGAAAGCTAAGGATCTCATGCAGCTAGCAAGCAACGGGAGCTCCACTGCTGATAACTTGACCTGTGTACCCCCTTCCCTCCTTACTGAAGCCGTGACAAGCTCAGGATCATTCTCTTATCAAAAAAACTCAACCTTGGTTCCTAAATCTGCTAGCAATCCTGTGGTTCCCCAACTTAAACCAGCACAGCCTAATCTCTCTGGTAGTGACACCAAACCAAGATTTTGTTGGAATCTCATGCAAGATGATAGTATACTTAATATGATTAGTTACTGATCTCTATGTTCTATTATTGAACTGCAGATCTTCCTATTGCTAGAAAGGCTTCGCTCCAACGATTCCTTGAGAAAAGAAAGGATCGGTAAGAAATCCTTGTCTGCAAATGCACAAGAAGTGGTTGATTGTTTCAGCTAGTTTAATCAGTTAAACCCAAAATTTTCAGGATCTATGCAAGAGCACCATACCAAATGACTCGATCTCCTCAAGTGACCACTTCCATAAACCAAGAGGACATCAAATCATGGCTCGGGTTGGGTCATCACTTTGCCACTCCTGATCTCAGTCTAAGCTCCGAGTATAGCAGATAAAGATTGTTCAAATTGGATGCTGATACTTCTTCCTTGGAAACAATTTACTCGAAGACCTTGATTGCTTCTTTTTTTTTTTAAAGGAAATTGTCTTCCTTTTGCAAGAAGCGATATCAATGTTTTTACTGATGAATTAGATTCCAGGATTCTTGTTTGTAAAGTTGCAGTACACGTGCTGCAATATAGAAATTAAAAAGCATGAGATTAAATGTCTGATTAATGGAGATTGGCTACTCTTGGCAGTTGAATCTAACTAGCAAAATGGTGGTGGCTGAACACCCTAAGCATTCTTTTGAACAGAAAATAAGTCTGTTGATGTTGTAATTCAGTATCGAGTTTGATGAGGATGCCCCTGATGATGGAATTATAATAAAATTTCACGGTTTGGAATAATAAATCATATCTCGTTGTAGTAAAATTTTAGAAGGAGAAAAATGTTGGATGAAGGAAGTTGTTTCTTGCCGTTTGTAAAAGGGTTACAGTGATGAACGTTGTTCGATGATTTTACAAATCAAATCCCTTATTTCTCGGAATGAGTCTCTCCTTTTCCTTGGATTTGCTTGGATGCCTTAAGGAGAAGAGTAAACACCACTTGCTCACTTTCTCGAGGTGCGTCACTCACTTGGCAATGTGTGTAGTAATTACACACGTCCAATATCTCTCACTCGTCTAAGTCAGTCCCCAAAGGTCATCAAGTCACAAAGACTATAGAATAATTAAGTCACAAAGACTATACAAGAACATCGATTTCATACATTAGGAAAATGGTTCATGCGACAAAAAAATAGAGCGATAGTTATTAAGAACATTGTTACACCTTACATAGCGCTCTATGAACAATCAATGCAAATAAAGTTGTTACAATTTACTTACTCGCTCTTCCAAATAAATTAGAAACACTCTCATAATGACACATAGCCTCTCTCCTAGCGGTAGATATCCATTATCCAGAAAACATCTAATCTCTCAGTTGCACATAACCATTATCTTGGAAATATCCATGCCTTGGAAACATCCAATCTCCTATTTACATTAATATAAACATCTCTAATCCCTCATAATAACTATTATGTCAAGACAATATTTCATATTTAATATCCACAATCATTTCTATACATAACTGAAATAAGTCTATCAATGAATAATATCAAAAAATACAAATCTATTTAATTTTTTTAGCTAGAATATATTTATTCTAATTAGTTGTTTTCCTAATTATTATCCATAAACCAAATCATCCATAGCCATAGGATACATCATACATGCTAAAGTAGCAGACACTGATTAAAGCTTCAAGTAAACAGTTAAATAGACACTAAGGGCAAAAACTGATATTAACTTATAATCTCAAAGGTCTCACATAGTAGAGAAACAAAGATTCATTCTCTTACTACTCTAATTATCGCAATAGTACATGCGATATGAATCACATGCTACGATATTATTCTATTTACTAAAAAAAAGTGCATGTTTTTCTCAAATTTTACATCGTACATATTTTATATTTTGATCTAGACATACCTAATGTCTAATCATGAATTCAACATATGAATTCCAATCTGACCTTCAACAGGTTCAATAAATGATGGATTCATTTACTTCGATCATTATTAACACATAAATGATCTCATCTTGATATAATTATCAAGGCGACTTTAACTTATAGATATATCTCCGCTCACAACTATGTAAGTTGTCCCATAAGTAACAGTTTTACCTCTATTTGTACATAACAAATAGAATGTACAAATAGAGATGATTGTCCATGTGAGTGGACTAATTTCAACCTGCCAACATGCTCATCGAGATTTTATATGAATATAACAAAAACAACATATACATTGAATAAATTATGACAAATGATACAATCAAATCACAAAATCTGATTATTATTATAATATTGTTACATTCTACGAAGTTCCAAAGACTTTACATATTCTTTAAATGATTCTTTAGTCATTGACTTAGTAAAAGGATCTACAAGTATAGCACGTGTAGGGACATACTCAAGAATTACTTTTCTTGTAATTATTGTAGCCATATATCCTTCACAAAGTTATATTTTATGGCTATATGATTGCCTTTGATGTGATATTTGAGATTTTTAGAAAAAGCTACTGAAGCTTGACTATCACAGTAGACACTTATTGGACTCCTATTGTTCTCAATAATCTTCAGATGCTTCAGGAATCTTCTCAATTAGACTATTTTTTACACAGCCACTGAACATGCCACATATTTAGCTTCCATAATTGACAAAGCTGCACAAGCTTGTTTCTTGCTATTCCATAAGATGACACCACCATTCGTCAAGAACACATAGTCTAATCTGCATCTGAATAACCTTTCAGACTCATATATGATCCTTGAAAATAGAGACAATAATCTATTGTCGCCTTCAGATACTTGAATATTCTTTTTACCGCATTCCAGTATCTCGGTCCTGGGTTTGACTGGAAGCAACTAAACTAAGCTAATAGCCTAGCTGATATCGAGATGTGTACACAACATAGTGTACATCAAACTACCAATAGCACTAACATATAATTTTTTATTAATCTCAGCTATTTCCTTTAGAGTTTTAGGACACTTACTCTTGCTCAAAACAATATTTTTCACAAAAGGTGTATGTTTTATGTTGCAATTAGACATGCTGAAATGATGTAACATCTTATTTAGTATAAGACTCTTGTGACATACTCAAAAGTCTTTTAGGACGATCTCTAATGATCTTCACCCCTAAGATGTACTCGACTTCTCCCATATCCGTTGTATCGAATTGTGATGACAACCACTTCTTGACTTCATTCATATATCCAATGTCATTTCCAGCTATCAACATATCATTAACATATAATGATAAAATGACATAATTTCCTTTTTCTCTTTTCAAGAAAACATAATGATCGTCATTGATCATCTCAAAACCATAAGATAAAACGACTTCGTTAAATCTTATGTTCCATTGTCTTGAGACTTACTTTAGCCCATATATAGATTTTTTAAGTTTACATACTTTTTCCTTTTAGCCTTTAAAAATGAAACCTTCTGACTGAACCATATAGATTTCCTCGTCAAACTCACCATTAAAAAAAGTGATTTTTACATCCATCTGATGTAATTCCAAGTTGTAATGTGCCACAAAGGCTAAAATAAATCGTATTGACACCAATTTCACTACGGGAGAAAATATCTCTTCAAAGTCAATACCCTCCATTTGGATATATCTTTTTACAACTAAACGAGCTTTGTATCTGTTAATTGATCCATAAGCTTTCCTCTTTATCTTGAGAACCCACTTATTCCCAATAGCCTTTCGGCTCGAAGGAAGATTGACTGAGTCCCAAACATGATTTTGATTCATAGACTTAATCTCTTCAACCATTGCAGCTTTTCATTGTTCTCTAACTCTATATCCCAATGCTTCCTCAATAGATTGAGGTTCATCATCGTCAATTGGAAGTTTTTGTTGGTGCAATCAACCTAGGTTTTGATCGGTACGATCATAGTTTTGATGTGTGTGTCAAAGAGTTCAAGTTAGGTTCATCCTTGTATTTGATATGTGTATTTGAGTTGTGCAGGTTCGCAAGATACACATGCGACTCAGGTTGATGGCTTCGGGTCCGGTGAAGGATGATGCATCCGAGGGACCGTGGACAAGGCAGCAAGGACAAAGGCCGAGGGAAGCAATTTCGAGGCATACGCGAAGGATGGCATTGGGGACGAGCCGCAGGCTTGAATGCATCCGAGGGACGAGAGCCAAAGAAAGTATGCTTGAAGGTTCTGGTAAAGCTGCAAAGGAAGCGTCAAAAGAGTCGTAAGGGTGAGGGTACGAGTACACGAGAGATTGTACTCGGAGTAAAAACATAAATTCTAGGGTTTACTGTAGCAGTACTGTAGCAGCACTGTAGCAGTACTGTAGCAGTCGACTGCATGTTTTAGCAGTCGACTGGTGCAGTCGACTGCGCAGTCGACTGGGCGCGAACAGAATGGTTCTGTTCGTTCGGTCGGTGTAGATCAGTCGACTGCAAGTTTTAGCAGTCGACTGCACTAGTCGACTGCTAGTTTTAGCAGTCGACTGGTATATGACCGTTGGTGCTGGAAAGTAGCCGTTGGCTACTTCCAACGGTAACACCAGTCGACTGCATGTTTTAGTAGTCGACTGGTGCCGAGATGAGTTGATATGATGATCAACTCTCTCCTCTTATTTAAGGAAAGCTTTCGGGCTTGAAGGAGGTTACTCATGCTTATTGAATAACTCCTTGTCATTGCCCAAAAGCTTCCAAGCCTACTCTCTTCCTCCTAAACCTAAGTTCATCATTGTAAAGAGGAAGAGATCCTTTGTGAGAGGTTTGCTCCACCGAGAAGGAGAAAGCTCTAGCCGGAGATTGCCGGGGACTGATCCACAGAAAGATCAAGGGCTCGTCCACCTCAAGGACACGCCGTGGAGTAGGAGCAAGCAATCTCCGAACCACGTAAAAGAATCGTGTTAGCGTTTGTGTTCTTACTCATTGCTTTCTTGTTTTAGTTTCATTTCCGCTTGCGCAAACTAACCGTGTAGAGAAGAAATCAAAGTTTGGGGTGACCTAGCTATCCAACCCCCCTTCTAGCCGGCCACCGATCCCCTACAGTTTTATCAATGCTTCATTCTCAATATCAAAGCTCTTCTTAGGTTGATTTTATGAACACTTCTTCGTAAGTTGGACTGTTGAGAAGTCAACTCATGACTTGGCATATCACTCTCACTCGGTTGACTAGACTCAAGCATCCCTTTTGACACCTCTTTTGTTAATAATATCTCCTCCTCAAATAGAGGAATACTTTCATCAACATCACTCCGGTTGAGAACTCTGTTTTAAGAAAAATCACATCTCTCGAATATGTTTCAAAGATGGTTTAATCTAGTTGCTCACCTATGAAAACATAACCTTTGGAGGTCTTATGATATCTAATAAAGATACATTTCTTACCCCTAGGGCCCTTGTGAGAACTATCATGAACATAAACAACTGACCCCTAGGGTCTCAAATTACTCAAATATGATTTTCTGTCTATCCAACGTTCATATGGGGTATATGAAACTGCCTTTGAAGGCACCTTGTTAAGTATATAGGTCACAGTTAATAATACATCTCTCTAATAGGCCAAGTTAACAAAAATTGTAAAAATTTGAACAAAAATAGTAGAAATGTTCTTACTCCCCAATAACTTATACTTATCTCCTCCTTTGATCACATAAAAAAATATGAAACACTTTTCTAGGGGTATCTTAAAAAATTTATAACCATTAACTGTTAAAGTAATTAAATATTAATTTCAATAATTAATTTCCAAGCTGTAGCGAGGCACTAGGTTTTTTTGAGTATTGAAACAACAACCATTTCTAGACAAAGTCTTTTAAATAAAATAAATATTTAATTATCTTTTTGAGACTTCTAGGTTTTTTTTTTTTTTAATTGAATGATAACACTTTAATCTAAGTATGATCTTGGAACCCAGTACAAATTCCTACCTACTAAATTTACTAAAAATTTGGGAGGTACGTAACTTCTAGAGATTTTTTTAATTTGTTCCTGGTATTTTCTAATGTATCAGTTTAGTCTACCATACTTTCTAAAATTTGATATTTGAAAGTTATTCAGTTTCAAACATGCATGTTCATTTTTCAAACTTTCGATTTGTATTTTCAATTTATCATTTTCTAATTTTAAATTATCAAACAAATCTAAAGGGCATGCATTGACTAATTGTCTTTTCAAGTGTATATTTTCTTTTTCTAATTTTACTAAATCCTTAGAAAGAATCTTAATAGATTGAAATGACTTTTCAAGAGATAAGGCAGATACTTGACTTACCTTGTATTTTGATGCTCCTCATTCATCGCAGCTTCCTTCCGATGATGCTCCCTCTTCATCAATGCTCATCTTTGAGCTGCTTTCATCTTCCTTTTGATGGCCTGCTATTAGAGTCAGTCCGGCATAGACTTCAACTTCGGATTTTGATGACGTCGTTTCGTCCCACGTCACCTTCAGGGTTTTGAGCTTAGATTTCGTTGATCTTTTGCCCTTGTCCTTCTCCTTTTTCTTTAATTCTGGACTGTCATCTTTGATGTGCCCTTCTCCTTGACAGTTGTAACACCGGACCTTCCTTTTGCTTCGATTTGTTTCTTTGTCTGCGACTTATTAAATTTATTATATTTAATAAATTTATTGAATTTTCTTACCATTAGGGTTGCTTCGTCTTCATAGATTGATGCTTCGGAGTCTGGATCTTCCTTCTTGGCTTTCAAGGCAAGATTGTTGTTCGACTTTTTGATTTTTTTTAGGATATCTACACATCGAGTTTCATGAAATTCAAAAGTAAAAAATAAATTCTTTAGTGTATTTACTTCGAAGTCCTTAGAGATGTAGTATGCATCTACTAAGGATAATCATTTTGGAGTTCTCGAGAAGACGTTGAGCGCGTATCAGATTGAATCTCGGTTCGTTACCGATTCTCCGAGATTGTTGAGCTGAGTGATGAGTTCTTTAATCCGTGCTTGGAGTTGCGCTACCTTTTCTCCATGGTTCATCCGCAGGTTTGTTAGCTGGGTTCGAAGGATGTCTCGTCTTGCTAACTTTGCTTCCGAAGTATCTTCGTGGAGTTCCAGGAATTGCTCCCAGAGCTCTTTGGCAGATTCGTAGCTGCCGATTCGATTGACCTCCTGGGGTGGAAGGACGCTCAGCATATGAAACTCTGCTTTACCATTCACCACGAAGTCAGCTTGTTCTTTCTTTGTCCATAAACACTCTTCTTTTCCAACACCATGTTGGTCCTTGGGGACTACAAAACCATATTTCCTAATTAACAGAATCTCAAAGTATGTTTTAAAAAAATACCTCCATGCGACATTTTCATTGTGCGAAGTCTCCCTCGAACTTCGATGGATGAATGCTTGCACTGACCATCGTTTCGTTGCTTTTGTGGTGACTAGTCCTTTTTGAAGCGACCTTGCTCTAATACCACTTATTGGCCCTAGTGGGCCGGCAAGAGGAGGATGAATTGCCTGTAAAAAAAAATGAACCTTTCCCGACTTTTAACTCAGATTAGTAGCAACAGTATAATTATAATAAGTAAATTAAACAACTACAAAATGAAAGAAAAGGTAAAGAAATTGAATTAGTAGCAGCAGCATGCTCTCACGCCTCCAACTCTCGTCCCCTGCACGAGCACGAGTTATAGAGAATAAGCATTTCAAAGTTTAATTGTAAAAATGACTTGAGAATGTTCATTACAATGGAATAGTTATTCTAAATTCTTGTCTCATGTGATCCTTACTTCGGCTAGTGATGGGCTCTTCCTGTCGACGATGATTTAATTTGGGCCGAACGATTCATGGACCAAATTCTAACCGATTCTTTGGACGATTCGAGTCGTTCGCTCAACTCGCCTTGCGGTGGTTCGTCCTCTCAAATCTGAAGTCGAAACAAAACAATACGATCGAAACCCTAGCCATCCGCAATGGCGAACACGGGCGCTCTCAACAGAAGGAAGCGCAAGAGAATCCGGAAATCCAGCAGGAAGAGATGGCAGAAGAAGAATCCCGAAGAGGAGGATCCGATCCTCTTCGGCGGCGCTATTGACGGGGAGGAGAACCGCCCCTCCTCCTCCTCCTCCCATCACTCCGACGAGATCCGAGATGTCCTCGAGACTCGCACGAAGGACGAGCTCATCGAGATCCTGCTCGATGCCGTCGCCTCCGACGTCGACCTCCTTGCGCGCGTCCGCGCCGCCGCCGACAGCGATGTCGCACGCCGCAAGGTGTTCGTTCATGGTCTCGGTCGGGACGCCACCCGAGAAGCGCTCCTCGAGGCCTTCCGCCTCTACGGCTCCGTCGAAGAATGCAACCTCGTCATCGACAAGGCCACTGGTCACGCCAAGGGCTACGGCTTCGTCCTCTTCCGAACATGCGCCGGAGCCATCAAGGCTCTCAAGCAGCCTCAGAAGATGGTCGACCGCCGCCTCGTCTCCTGCCAATTAACGGCCGCCAGGGCCGACTCCGCCGGCGACTTCAATGAGAGGAAGATGCACGCGAGCAACGTTCCGGCGGATGCGAGCTCGGAAAACCTAAGGTCGTTCTTCTCGCAGTTCGGGGAGGTGGAGAGGGGGCCGTTGGGGTTCGACTCGCGCACGGGGAGGTCGAGGGGGTACGCCATCTTCTCTTACAAGACGGTGGAGGGAGCTCGGAAGGCCCTCGAGGAGCCCTTCAAGATGTTCGAGGGGCACCGACTGTACTGTGCGAAGGCCGTCGCTCCCTCGCAGAAAAAGAAGGCACCTGCCGCCGCCATCACGACGTCCCCTGCAGCTTTGCTGGGGCCAGCCCCGCAGCCTGTGCTCGCGGCGGTGGCCGCGGCACAGAACCTTATGATTCATCGGCAGAATCCAGCTCACGCTCCATTGCTGGCGCATCACCCAGCTGCAATACGGAACACGATCTCCGGTGGAACGGGATTACTCTCGCTGCCGGGGCAGGGACTTGGATTGGGGTCGGCAAGTGAACCTCCTTCGATCCTCGGACCCTATGGGTCTCAGAGAGCTTCCGGTTTGTTGGAATGAGATATTGATAGAAGTTAGAAAAAAAATACTTAAATTAAATGTTTTGATGCTTTTCGTTTAAATGAATAATTAGTGATGTGCATTTTTTAATTAATAATAGTTATAGAATTAATTTTAATAGTTAAAATCATATGTTTAAAAAAAAGTGTGCATATACTCAATAAGCCATTAAGTATTTTAAATTAAAATTTTATATTTTAAAAATGAAATTATAAGAAATTATTAAACAAAGTAAAAATGGGTTAGATTTTATCTGTTTAATATATAATAATATTATTATTCGGGATAAATGCGGATGTTAGTGGATAATTAGTAATTTAGTTGCGAAATTTAAAAACCGCCATCCTGTCTTTTCGCGTCTGATTCAACTCAAGTGGCTTCTTATTGGTGGTCATCATCTTAGTGGCTTCTTATTGTCTTGGACTTCCCTAGAGTTTCTCCTAATTCCACATTAAAAATTTTAATATTGAAAATTAAATAAATACATCAGTTAATTAAGACTCAACTCTTAACCGACTCATCTACCAGCCCGTTGAATCTGTTCAGAATCCAAATCAGATGGATTTGGAGCCCGGCCCATGAGCCACCTTAGTGCATCTATCGTTTTAAATAAAATTATAAAAGTTTATTAAACCAAATAAAAATAAGTTATTTTTCACATCCTATCTGCTGACAACTGTAATTTGGTTTTGGTTGTTGATTGGGTGAAGATGTTTACACTAATGAGAGATTTTTAAAAAGAAAATTTTAAAATTTTTTACTTAATTAATAGATATTTTATTGATTTAGTTTTTTTTATTCCATGTGATAAATGTACTTCTAACGTAGTATTATTATTATTATTATTATTATTATTATGTAATAAATGTAGTTAAGTATGTCGCCCACAACCGCTCACGTAAAGGTGTGCAAATGTATTTGTGTATATATATATAACAGTACCATCCTTACAATCGTTATTGAGGCACCTCAATTCATTTTTTATATTTTTAAAATCAACATTTTCTTAAACCCTAAATATATATACTCCTTGTCAGCACCTAAAATTTTTTAGTTTTAAATTTTTTTAGCTTGAACACTATAACACAACTCCTAAACTTTAAAGGTAAAATTTAAGTGGCTTAACCCTAAAGCTAAACAAAATATATAAGAAATAAAATAAAAAAATACTATTAGGCACTCTAAATATATATCCTATGAGCACATAAAATTTTTTAATTTTAAATTTTTTAACTTTAACATTATAATCCTTAAAGATAAAATCTAATTGATAATCTCGAAGCGTCTGGATTGAATCTATGCACCTTTATTCATTCAGTAATTATGTATTTATTTATTTTAGCTTCTAGGTTAAGTATTTTGTCTATAGAATTTAGAGATGGATTATAATGTTCAAATTAAAAAAAAAATAAATGCTCATGAGGTATATATTTAGGATGCTAATAGTATTTTTTTTTAAATTTTTTTTAAACTCTGAGTTAAGTCAATTACATTTTTCTATCAAGGTTTTGGTGTTGATAACTGTGTTCAAGCTAAAAACAAATGAAAGCGAAAAAAAAAAATTAAAACTAAATTTTTTTGACACTCACAAGTACGGTATATGTATTTAAGATATAGGATTCAGTTGATTAAAAAAAAAAAGAAGAAGAAGATTGAATTGAGGCGCGGATGGAATCAGTGACTAAATTTAAAACCATTTCGGCCCGGTTTTTTCGCGTATATAAGTGGAGTGTCTTCTTATTCCTCACGTCACTACCTTCTCCTTTAGGGTTCGAGAAGCTAAGCGATCGCGGCAAGTTTTCTCCTAGAGGTTCTTTCCCATTCTGTTTGATTTTCTAGGATTTAGTTTAGAGTTTTTTTTAATCTTGTTTATAAGAGATAGATAAGAGCGAAGAGAATAGCCATTAGGAATGTTTGTTGATGGTTATTTACTTTTGGAGGAATTGTTGTGCTTAGGGTTTTATATATATATATGTTAAATTAAGTCTCCCATCTGAACTGGCTGGATTATTTGGCTCTTTGTTTCATTGTATGAAATTTAGGGCAGAAATGTATTTTAAGAATTCAATTTTTCGCTCTAGTAATTCAATCTCCAGAGTGTATGGTTAGGGTTTTGATTTAATTCAGTAATTCTAGTGCGCAGGCACCTTGCATATCAGAAATATAAAACTTAAGATCTTTTTGGCAAGCGTGAGTTATTTGTCACCCATGGAGAACTCTGGAGTCGTTAAACGGACTAACGGTCATCTTGGGGTCACTGAGCCAATCTCATGGAGTGGGCCGACAGAGTATGATCTCATCAAGACAGGGGAGCTAGAGAAGGTTCAACCTTGTATACTTAATGATTTCCCTTAAAACTTGTTATCAATGACTGTGTTGTTGTAACATTCATTATCTTTTGTATCAGTATCTTGAGGGTGCTGGGTTGTATGAAAGTCATGAAGAAGCAGTTTGCAGAGAAGAGGTTTTGGGAAAATTGGATCAGGTTCGCCATCTATTGTTGATGCCTTTGATACATTATTCATCTCTTTTTGCTGGTCCTGATGGTTGTTGGGTTTTTGCAGATTGTGAAGCTTTGGATTAAGAAAGTTAGTAAGGCCAACGGATTCAATGAGCAATTTGTCCAAGAGGCAAATGCGAAGATATTTACTTTTGGATCTTACCGACTTGGGGTAGTCTCATCTTTCCCTAAAACTCTGCAATTTTGTGATATGTTTATTACCAACTCGTCAAGTGTACTGATATGTTCATTTGCCTATTCCTATTAAACTTGTGAAGAGCATCCGAATATATATATTTGCATTATTTTGGTAGTGATTGATAATGAGAGAGGTTTAGGCTCCAAACTTACTTAATTATGCAGTTTTGTTTATAAGAAATCATTAGAGCATCTGAAATTTTTTAAGTTTGTGCCTGTTCTATGATGTGTGGTGTTATCTGATTTCTTTCGTTTTCTTAATGTTAGGTGCACGGGCCTGGAGCGGATATAGACATTTTGTGTGTGGGTCCACGCTATGCTACAAGAGAAGTAAGTATATTCCTATCTATCTTTAGACATTGTTGTTTTGTTTTTTTTTGTTTTCACTTTCTTTGACATAAGCATTTTGCATACAACTTAATGTAGCCAAACTCAAATGGTTGGTAAATTCATGGCTGTTTTGCTGTTTATTTGAAACAAGCACTTGAATCTACTGTTGATTTTTGAATGTTATTAACCTATTTTTGAATCTTTTTGCAGGAAGATTTCTTCATACAACTACATAACATGTTGTTTGAGATGCCAGAAGTGACAGAACTGCACCCTATTCCTGATGCTTATGTCCCTGTAATGAAGTTTAAGCTCAATGGAGTTTCCATAGATCTTCTATATGCTAAACTACCGCTTTGGGTCATTCCTGAAGTAAGTTTTCTTTTCTTTTTCTCCTCAAACTCTTATCTTTCATCCACACAAGTCGATTTGATTTTTTTTACCTTTGAACGTTATGGACTTCAATCTAATGAATCATAAATAAAATGTGAAGAAGATTCAGATTTCTAGAATATTACTAAATCTGATTTCTCTTATATGTTGTCTTTCAGGACCTAGATATCTCACACGACTCGACATTACAAAACGCTGATGAGAAGACTATTCGCAGTTTGAATGGGAGTAGAGTCACTGATCAAATATTACGCTTGGTGCCAAATATTCAGGTGACACTTTGACACAATCCCTTGAATTTTGTATATTGTTCTTGTATTTTCCCAAGTTGTACTTTTGCATGATCTTATAAATTTTGTACATGTTTTGTTTGCTTCAGAATTTTCGCACAACTTTGCTTTGCATGAGGTTTTGGGCAAAACGTCGCGGAGTATATTCGAATGTACGCTTATCGCATTACATGTTGTTTTTTTCTTTCCTTCGTCACATGAAGAAATCTTCTCTCATTACTTTTCCTTCATTTTGTCAGGTTACAGGATTTCTTGGTGGTATAAATTGGGCAATACTCGTGGCTCGCATTTGCCAACTATACCCAAATGCAAAGCCAAGCATGTTGGTATCACGTTTTTTCCGTGTCTACACCCAGTGGAGATGGCCAGCCCCTATCTTGCTTTGTAAGATTCAAGAGGGCACTCTTGGATATCCTATCTGGGATCCAAAGAGAAACTTCAGAGACAGACTTCACCAGATGCCCATAATTACACCTGCATATCCTTGTATGAACTCCAGCTATAATGTATCATCGAGTACATTACACGTTATGATGGAAGAATTTCAGCGTGGGGATCAAATATCTAAGGTGCATTATTCTCTATATATTATTCTCTTTTATAAATTTGCATGAATCTGACGTCTTGTCTACTAGATAAAATCTATAATGAATATTTCATCAGTTTTTTACTTGTATGCTTGCTTTTTAGTAGCCATTTGATGACTTGATGATTCAGAAAATAGTTTATCATAATCACAAGTTTTATCCATCTTCAAAGTGCCTTATGGTGGACAATGTGCCAGGCAATGGAGGCTGGCAAAGCTGACTGGGATCGTCTGTTTGAGCCTTATCCCTTTTTTGAAGCCTACAAAAATTATCTGGAGATCGATATAACTGCTGGAAATGATTCCGACCTTAGGAACTGGAAAGGTTGGGTGGAATGCCGTCTCCGAACATTGACTCTCAAGGTAAATTAAGCGCAAAACTGAACTATATTTATTGGGTGGTTAATTTGTTTTTTTAACGACTTGGAACTTCTTTTACAGATTGAAAGGCACACTTTTGGCATGCTTCAGTGTCACCCTTGTCCGCGTGAATTTTCGGACAAATCTAGACCTTTTCATTGCTGTTACTTCATGGGCCTTCAGAGAAAAAAAGGAGTACCAGTACCAGAAGGCGGCGGCGGACAATTCGACATAAGAGTAACTGTGGAAGAGTTCAAGCATTCGGTCAGCATGTATACTAAGTGGAAACCAGGAATGGAGATTCGAGTTGGCCACATAAAAGGAAGAAATGTTCCATCATTCGTATGGCCTTCTTCTCCTTCCAAAGTAGTTTCCAGAGGGAGGACCTCAGTTAGAGTCCGGGCCGTAAAGGCTGTTGAGGCAGTGGCTAAAATGGCAGACAGATTTACTGACATGCAACAATTGGACGAAGGCACCTCTACTGAATCCACTAGATCAAAAAGGAGAAAGATCTTGTATGATAAAACAGAGGAGAATGGTACTCAACAAGGAATTTGTAGCGGCAGCAACATTTACATACAGGATGGAGGTACCATTGCACCTCCTTCTACTCCTCCCACAAAAGAAGTCATCGCAAATGCTGCTGGTTGCTCTGTGGAACCTTCTCACACCGGTAAAACAGTGATCCAAGTAAGAACGCCCAGCGGCAGTTATACGCAAAATGGAGGGGCTGAAGAACTTGCTGATCTATCTTTGGTGTGGACTCCTGTTAAGACCACCAACAACCAACGCAGGCCGTTAAGGTATTTGGTTTTGCCAGTCGTTTCTCAAATTTCACCATCATGCAATTTACTCTGTGGTTGCTTGTTGTATAATTTGAAGCTTATTTTATCTGTAACCTGTTGCAGGGTGCGGTTATCTACTGTGTTTAGATCTAGTGGACAAACATAGTGATGTTACTCGTCGAAAGTTGAGTTCCATCTGCCATGACAAGCTTCATGCTACTTCCGAGTGAAGACAGGCACAAGATGAAGACACTGATGCCAACGTGATGTAGTCTGAGTTGCTCTGTAGAACGTTCTTATCCTGTGGCTGTGACATAGAATGAAGGTGCCGAAGAACTTTCTGCTCTATCTTTGGCGTGGGCTTCTGTTACTACCACCGACGTCCAACACAGGCCCTTGAGGTATTTGATTGTGCCAATCATTTGTCAGAATTCGCCAACACGATTACATTTTAGTTTATTGTTAGATTATATGCATCATGCATGGAGAAGCTATACTCATCTGTGGTTGCTTGTGTTATATAATCTGAAGCTTATTTTATCTGTAATCCCTCCTTCCTCTTGCAGGTTGAGTTGCTAGCTACTGTGTTTAAATCTCCGACGACAAGCTTCATTCTGCTTCCGAGTGAAGACGGACGAGAGATGAAGACACTGATGTCCACATGACGCAGTTTGATAAAAGTTAAATTATGTTTTTTTCTCTAGTGCATTGTGGGTACTGAGAGCCTTAACTCTCCCATAACTCAAGTGTAAACTTACTTATTATATAAGGTAACTCAGTCAATTTAAGTTAAGTTTAAAATAAATAAGTCGTTAAGATGATTATTTAAATTTAGCTTGATTTTTTTTTTGTTGTGAGCTTGAGTTTATGTTTAAATTTGATTTTAATTCATTTAGAAGTTATCAAAATCTCAAATAAAATTTGTTTAATATAATTATTTGAAACTTTTATATTTTAAATTTATTTGATTTGTTATTAAAGTTTGATAATAAAAACATGTTTATTTATTTTAAAAATTTATTTATCTATTTATTTAATATATTGATAAAAATTTTATTAATGAATATAATTTATAAATATTGTTCGAACATTAACAAATTATATATATATATATATATATATAAATTTATTATTTAATTTAATAAATTGTTCGAATTTATTTATTTAACTAATCTTGTATATTGCAAATGCTTAGCTTGTTAACAACGTTTAAATGCTTGATGAGTCATCAATTTCAAAATAAAAAAATTTAGGGTGCGTTTGATTTATCCCATTTTTATTTTCATTTTATGAAAAATGTGCGTTTTTCGTTTTTCATAAAATGACTTTTCCGCGTTTTTCGTTTTCTTAAAAAATGCTCTCTCATTTTTTTAAAAATAAATGTGGAAAACACAAACTAAACACGTTTTCTATTTTCTCAGAAAATGAAAACAGAAAATAACATAGAAAACACAAACCAAACATCTCCTTACATTTTTCATTTGAAAAGAAACTTTAGCAGAGCTAAAATATTTTCAACACAAAAGATCAAATCATGCAAATTTTAATGATTACTCCATAAATTATCATATAGAAATAAAAACTGATGCAGATGTATCACAGGATATTAGGGAAATTACAAGGATGAAGAGGGGTATTTTCATCATTCAACATGTTAGGACTTTAAGTGAGGAGAAGCACTGTTCATAGAGGGAGGAGGGGTATTCGTGTTCTTCTCGCCGCGGCACCCACGAACCAAGAGGGCAGCTTCTGCTCTCTTTCTCACCGCCACCGCCTCTCCCTCACGCCAACGGTTGCCGCCCATCTCCTTGCCCGTCACGCCGACGACACCGGCGCCGCCCCCTTTTTTCCTTTTGTGTTGGGCCGCAGCCACCAGGTGGCTGCCTTGTTTTGCTTGACCGCCGACACCGCGAACGGAGGAGAGATGGAGTTCCTCCTTCGTGCTTCTTTTTGCCGCCGCCACCATAGCCTCAGGAGATGCACGTCGCCTCGCCGGAGGTTCTCGCTGCCACCTCCGGCGGGCGTCGACGCCGCCTCCAGAGGCCACCACCTCCAGTAGTCGTAGATGCCACCCCCAGCGACAGTCGCCGCTGTTGCAACCGCCTCCCTCGGCTGTTGTCACTGCCGCCGCCTCCAGCGGCTGCGGATGCTGCCACCAACGCCTCCGGTAGCCGACACCGCATCCAACGGGCGTCGCCTCCAGCGACAACCGTTGCCTCCTCTAGTGGTCGTCGTCACCCTCCGGGCAGCCGTCGTTTGAGTGCTTAGGTTTGTCTACTTCGGCCTTCGAGTCGAGATGATGTTTGACCTGCGAGCCGATGTGGTTCCGGTCATCGAGCCGTTGTATTTTGCTCTTCACACCGTTATTACGATTGTGAGTTACTGATATTATCCGACCCACGTGCCGTGCGTCGGCCTACCCACCGCTGTGGTGTGTTCGGCCTGCGTGCCGATATTATATCTCGGCCTGCGGGCCGACGTCATCTCTCAGCCAGCGTGCCACTATTATCTCTCGGCCTACATGTTGTTTGCCGGATCCAGGTCACGCTCGGCTCCCGGTAGACATATTCGGCTCCTCAGTTGACACACTCATCTAGCCTTCAAGGTCATGACGACTCGATCAACAGCGTGACCAGCTCACCGATCCATCCGAGGGCATCCCTCGGGGCCAGGGTATGTCACCGTATTAATCTTATATTTATTTCATTGTTCTGCTATTATTCGACTGCTTATATATTCGTGGGGCCCACCTCTAGCATCGGGGTACCAGAGATCGGGGCAACACGATCGCTGGCTGTAGGTAGTGTTGACCGGAGGTCTTCCGATGACTTGGTCAACACAGAAGATAGCTCACCATCCGGGTCATGGAGATGCGGTCAGCATTCCAGACACGTCACACCGGCATTTCCGTCTTCTCAGATTCCCGATAGGAACATAATTGGTGTCGTCTGTGGGAACTTCGCCTGATCTGAAACGTGAAAATGGACGATGCCGGAAAATTCTGCCATACTCATGACTTTGGTGGGTTTCGACTAACGTATCATATTCTCCTCACTCCACAGGTATTCGGGAGTTGAGGAATTGAGTCAGACTCTCTGTTGGACGGTAGGTCAGTTTTTCCGTTGTATTTTCTCTTTCGATCATAGGATCTGCCATAGTTCTCCGGTCGAACACTCCCGTGCCAATCGGCCGGGCTTGTCTTATATTAGAATCACGGGCGACTCCCGTGCCGATCGGCCGGGCTTATCTTATATTAGAGTCACGAGCTCAATGTCGAAAACTCCCGTGTCGATCGACCGGGTTTACATTATATTAGAGCCACAGGTCCGATGTCGAAGACTCCCGTGTCGATCGACCGGGTTTACATTATATTAGAGCCACGGGCTCAATGTCGAAGACTCCCGTGCTGATCGGCCGGGCTTGTCTTATATTAGAGCCACGAGCTCAATGTCGAAGACTCCCGTGCCGATCGATCGGGTTTACATTATATTAGAGCCACAGGCTTGATGTCGAAGACTCCCGTGCCGATCGGCCGGGTTTACATTATATTAGAGTCACATGCTCGATGTCAAAGACTCCCGTGCCGATCGGCTGAGTTTATATTATATTACAGTCACAGGCTCGATGTCAAAGACTCCCGTGCCAATCGGCCGGGATTATATTATGTTAGAGTTGCAGGCTCAATGTCGAAGACTCCTTTGTCGATCGGTCGGGATTATATTATGTTAGAGTCGCGGGCTCAATGTCGAAGAATCCCGTGCCGATCGACCGGGTTTATATTATATTAGAGCTGTTGGTGCAGTTAGCACTAACGGTCTAACTCAAATTTTGATGAATGACAAAATATGTTAAATTAGTTTCGTTGTTATTTAACACTCTGACCGAGTGTGCAGGAAAAGCCCAGACAGGTTGACGGACCAACCTGATGTATGGCACGAAGCCCAGTTAGGTCGATGGGCTTACCGGATAACTGGCACGAAGTCCAAACGGATCGATGGGCTGACCAGACGTTTTGCATGAAGTCCAGCTAGGTCAACAGACTGACCGAATAGCTGGCATGTGTTAGAGTGTATACTAAAAGCCTAACTTTTTGTAAACATTTATTTTTGAAATAAAGAATCACATTGGTCAAATGTCTACATTTATATGCTAAGTGTAGTTGTTCAATTAATTTATATTGTAGATAACATGGTGTGTGGTGTCATACACAGAAGATCATGTTATCAGTTCCTTATAAATTATAAACAGTAGCTCACGACTAAGATGGATAGGAACAAACCATTGGAATATTCGTAGTGTAATTTGGTATTAGTTTATCTTGACTATAAAATTACACTAGTACACTCTGAGTGTATTGAGCAGGACCATTTAAGGTAATTTCTTTTTATACTGACTGCATAAAAGAACAAGACCTTTGTTATTATGGAAGTGTGTGCTCTTAATCATGATATAATAACAAGCACATATACTCAATATTCATTTCTTTAATTTATCAAAGGGTGTGATTTAGTTCAATAAATCAATAGGCCCAATAAGTTGAGAAATGATATTATTTATATGGTGTGTTATTGATTATAGAATGAAACTGTGTCCTAGTAATCTAGGTTGATAATGTCCCCAAGAGGAGCTCATAAGGATTGTCGTGTAAACCCTGCAGGTGGACTTAGTCCGACATGACGATAAGGTTGAGTGGTACTACTCTTAGAGGTAGATATTAATTAAGTGAGTTCTCAGTAACTCATTTAATTAGTGGACATTCTATATCTTAAACACATGGAGATTAATACACTCATGATAAGAAGGAGCCCATATAGTAATATGAGATTGGTGCGGTAGTTTAATAATATCTCTTTAGTGGTATGAGTTATTATTGATGAACTCGAGTTGGGTGTTCAGGGCGAACACAGGAAGCTCAAGTTCATCTAGAGACCAAAACCAATTCCTCCTCTCGGTCCCTATCGTAGCCTCTTAGTTATAAAGTTTTATACCCACCTAAACCCACCTTCTTACCCATCCCAAGGTGGTCGGCCAAGCCAAGCTTGGAGCCCAAGCAAGGGCCGACCAAGATAAGGCTTGGATGGGTTGAAGTGTGGTCGGCCTAGCTTGAACCCAAGCTTAGGTGGTCGACCACAATAAAATTAAAAGGATTTTATTTTTTAAAATATTTCCTTATGTGGAAGCCATGATTTAAAAAAGAGTTTTAAAATTAAATCTTTCCTTTTATAGTTTCTACAAAAGATTAAGAGAAATGTTTGATATCTTTCCTTATTTGTAGATTGAAAGGAAGATTTTAATTTTGGAGAAAATTTTCCTTATTATAATCATCAACATGTTTTAATAGAGAGATTTTAATTTATAAAAGTTTCCTTTTATAACCAACCATGAAGGAAATTTTTAAAAGAGAAATTTTTTATTTTAAAAATTTCCGAAAACAAATTAGGAAGTTTTAATTTTGTGTTTAAAACTTTCCTTGTTTGGAGAAATTGTAGGGGCCGACCACATTAATAAATAAAAGGAATTTTTAATTAAATTTTCCTTTCATTGGCAAGGAAATTAAGGAAGTTTTAATTAAAACTTTCCTTATTTGCCAAGACCAAGGAATATAAAAGAGAGGGTAGAGGTGCCTCACCTCATAACAATATATCTTCTATTATTCCTCTCTTCCTTGGTGGTGGTCGGCCATCTCTTCCTCTTCCTCTCCTATTCTTCTTCCTTGTGTGGCCGGCGACATCTTCATCTCAAGGAGCTTGGTGGTGGCCGGATCTTGTTAGAGGAAGAAGGAGAGATAGGAGGCTTTGTTTCTTAGCATCCCATGGAGCTTGGTTGATGGCCGAAAGTTCTTCATCTCTTGAAGATTGTTGGTGGCCAAAATTTGCTTGGAGAAGAAGGAAGCTTGAGTGGATTCTCGTCTCGGTAGATCGTCACCCACACGATGTCCGAGATAAGAAGAGGAATACGATAGAAGATCGTGAGATCTATAAGCTACAAAAGGTATAACTAGTTATTAGTTTCCGCATCATAACTAGTTTATTCTTTTGTTTAGATCTTGAAATATCAAACACAAGCGGCTAGTGATTCTAGGTTTTCAAATTTATGATTCGAGTTTGTGTTTCTTTTGTTTTTCGATCTTGTGATTCGATTGTTCTTATTGGTTAAACCTAGGGTTACTATAAGGAGATTAAATATTGAATTTCGTTGAAAGACTTTGTCTAGGAAGTGGTGGATGTTCCCATAACCAAGAAGGCCTAGTGTCTCGCCATGTTTAACCTAGAAGTCGATCTCTGAAATAAATATTTAATCAAATTTGTAACATAGGTGGATTTGGATTAATAATGTTAAGCATCGTTTGCGATCCAAGTCTAAACCTCTAAGAACATATAAGTTGAATTTGGAATCAATAATGTTAAGTTCTGTTTGCGATTCCAAATTTAATTTCTAAAGAACACAATAGGTTGTTATTAAAAGGTTCAGGACTTGTACAAAATTTTTATACAGGGGAACCGGTACGATATTCCGAGTAGCAACCAACAATTGGTATCAGAGCTAGAGTTTGCCTCTGTGTGTTTGGTTTTCAGTTTAATTATGCACATGTCATACATATTTTAGGCAGGATAATAGTAGGATGTGTAAATATATTTAACTCTGTGGTTGCAGACATCCTAGATCCAACTATTATGGTCCTAATGTGATTGTGTGTGTTTGGATCCTCGGACATGTCGAGGGCATTTTATGTGTGTACATGATTGTATATATTAAATACAGCAGAAGCTGTATTAGTTTTAGGATTTTACATTTTTATTTCGATCTAGATTACATGTACATTACTTTGTGGAATATAGGATCGATATATGTAAAATTCTATTTTTATCACGGATCGTATCCTTGCGAGGCGTGGTACTATTTGTGGACTAGAGGCACAGTGGAAAAAGAAGCAAGATAGATGCGGCGACTAGACCCGATTGCGGTGGCTAAAGATGGCAGCAACTAGGATTGGCAGCACACGGAGGACAGTGATGGAAAAGACCATAATAGTTGAAAAATTATTTTTCCATATTTATTGCTTTATTTGATGTGATGTGTGTGTGCATGGTTAAAATTTCTCACATTAAATAACTAAGTGGGAGAGGGATTAGTAAATAAATTCCACGGTCTCCATTATTGGTTTGTAAGTGATGCAACAAACTTGCGTGTTGACTCTGAGTGCCTCCCTCCACAACGGATGAGTTTGTTTGCAGATCACTAGATCAAACTTCCTTTATGGATGGTTATAGGAAATTATTTAGAAGCGTGTGATCTTCTCTAACTGAAGGGGCACAATCCTATTTAATGGACTAAGTATCAAGTAATGGTATACACTTAGGCGCATTTAATAATATCCTCCCCAATGGAGTTACTGCTATTATTTGTGAGACCAAAGGAAAACCAACTATTAATTTTATTTGTCATAAAGTTAGGATGACAAGATAATAAAATTAATGGGTAAAACCTCCTCTTACAAATGTTGAATTTGTATACGTCCACACTAACGTGGCATGCAAAATTCACGGTGTTTTAAGGTGTTGGTAAATTTAAATAATATTGTTTTAGGAATCAATATTATTCTAAATTTAGAGTCTTGACCAAAAAGTTTTTTTGTGATTCTTAGGATGACTTTCAACCCACTGGCTATTATACTGAAAGAGAACAAACTTACTGGTCCTAACTACATAGATTGGAAAAGAAACCTAGACATTGTCCTAACTGCTAAAGGCTATACGTTCGTACTGTTAGAGGTCTGCCCTAATGTGTCTAACGACGATTCTAGTGAAGAGGAGATTAAGCATCATAGAAAATGGGTCAAGGCAGATGAGATGACGGGTGTTACATTTTGGCTTCAATATCAAATGTACTGCAACATCAGCATCAGAACTTGCCAACTGCCTATGACATGTTGAACAATCTCAAGGAACTCTTCGGACACTAGAATCGGACTGACAAGCAAAACTGTATAATCTCTAAGTACTGAACTAAAGGCAGGAATAAAGAAGCCGAAAGGCAAGTGCTTCATTTGCAAGCAGTCTGGATATTTGTAGGCGAATTGTCCTTGTAAGAAGAGAACAATATAGATATATCTTATTCTCTAGTAGTTGGAACATGTTTAGTGGTGTTATCTACCGGTACCTGGCGTGTAGATATGATAACCACTGATCATGTCTGCAAATCATTGCAGGGGTTCCAAGAAACTCGACAACTACACGAAGGAGAAATCATTGTTTACATAGGCAATGCTATAGAAGTAGCAGCTGTTGCAGTGGGAGATGTTTATAGGAATAAAATATTAGTTTTAAGAAATTATCTTTACGTACCAAGTTTTAGAAAGAACTTGATTTCAGTTTCTAAACATACAAGGATGGATATTCTGTCTATTTATGATAGCAAAGGTGTTATCAAGATAAATAGGGAAGTTATCTGTTCTGGTACGTTCGTTGGTAATTTGTATACTCTAAATCCAATAACTCCCATGATGCAACAAATAAAAATTAATAACACATCTTCTAAATCTAATAAGAGAAAGCAACATTCGGAAATGAACCAATCATATCTTTGACATCTAAGGATAGGTCATATTAACTTGAGTAGGATTCAAAGGATTCATTGGTGGTGGAAAATTTTCCAACTTACGAATCTTGCTTGGAAGGAAAAATGACCAAGAGACCTTTTAAGGACAAGGGGTATAGAGCCAAAGATGTGTTGGAACTGGTTTATTCTGATTTGTGTGGTCCTATAACTATCCAAGCAAGAGGTTATTTCGAATATTTCGTCTATTTTATCGAAGACTATTCGAGATACGAGTACATTTACTTAATGCACCACAAGTTTGAGTACTTTGATAAGTTCAAAGAGTACAAAGCTGATGTGGAGAAATATTATGATAAAAGTATCAAGACACTACGATGAGATCGTAGTGGCAATACCTCTTAGGAAAATTTAGGAGTCACTTATCAGAAGTCGGGATTCAATCCCAAATGTCTGCACCTGGTACACCCCAACAGAATGGTATGACAGAACGAAGGAATAGAACTCTTATGGAAATGGTTAGATTGATGATGAATTATTCAAAATTACCAGATTCATTTTGGGAATATGCTCTGGAAACAACAGTGTACATTCTGAATATGGTACCTTCTAAATTAGTACCCTCTACTCCCATGGAATTATGAAACGGGCGTAAGCCTAGTCTGAGTCATATTCGGATATGTGGTAGTCCAACACATGTGCTAAAGGGAGATACTGACAAGTTGGAATCACGTACAGAAGTTTGTCTGTTTGTAGGATATCCTAAGGGAACGAAAGGTGGTTTGTTGTATAATCCTAAAAATCAAAAGATCATTATTAGCACCAATGCTCAATTTTTAGAGGAAGATTATGTAATAAACCATAAGTTCATGAGTGAAATTGTTCTATAAGAAATGAGAAAGAACACGCCTACTTTAGTACCAATAGTGCAAGATGAAATATCACAAGAAACTACAACACGTATCACAAATGATACACAACAATAGACGGTACCTCGTCGTAGTAGGAGAGTTGTTAGCAACCTGAAAGATTAATATTTTTGGGAGAGTCGTCGGACTTGATCCCAGACAAACATGAACCTGACCCCCGAACATATGACGAAGCACTCTAAGATAAAGATGCAGCATCTTGGCAAAATGCAATGAATTCAGAAATAGAATCTATGTATTCTAATAAAGTCTGAGAGCTTGTAGAACCACCAAATGGTGTAAAAGCCGTTGGATGTAAGTGGATCTACAAAAGGAAAAGAGGGACAGATGGGAAGGTGGAAACCTTCAAAGCAAGGCTTGTTGCGAAGGGGTACACTCAGAAAAAGGGAATCGATTATAAGGAAACTTTTTTGTCGGTAGCCATACTTAAGTCTATCCGGATACTTTTATCTATTGCCGCTCATATGAATTATGAGGTTTGGCAAATGGATGTCAAGACAGCTTTCCTTAACGGAAGTCTTGAAGAAAACATCCATATGAAGCAACCAGAAGAGTTTATTGCAAAGGGCAAAGAGCATCTAGTATGTAAGCTCAATCGGTCTATTTATGGACTGAAACAAGCTTCAAAGGTCTTGGAACATCCGGTTTAATGAGGTAATCCAGTCATATAGATTTATTCAGTGTCCGGATGAGTCTTGTGTATACAAGAAGTGCGATGAAAACGTTGTGGTATTTCTTGTACTATACATAGATGACATTTTGTTAGTTGGAAACAATATCAAAGTGTTGTCGGAAGTAAGGATATAGTTGTCCAAGCAATTTGATATAAGGACTTGGGAGAATGTACACATATTCTCGAGATAAAAGTAATAAGGGATCGTAAGAAAAAAATATTGTGCTTATCCCAAGCTGCATATATTGATACAATCCTAACTCATTTTAGCATGCAAGACTCCAAGAAAGATTTTCTACCTTTTAGGCATGGAGTATCTTTATCTAAAGAGATGTCTCCAAAGACATCAAAAGAGATAGAAGAGATAAAGGCAGTTCCTTATGCTTCAGCAGTAGGAAACTTAATGAATGTTATGTTATGAACGAGACCGGATATCTGTTTTACCGTGAGCATGGTTATCAGATATCAAAGTAACTCTGGACAAGGACATTGGACTACTGTAAAGCATATATTGAAGTACCTGAGAAGGACTAGAGATTATATGCTGGTTTACCAAGCAGATGATTTGTTTCCTGTGTGTTACACGAATTTTGACTTCCAATCAGATAGGGACAATAGTAAGTCAACCTCGGGGTTTTGTATTTACTTTAAGAGGTAAAGCCATAACAATGGAGGAGTGATAAGCATAGATGCTTTTTGGACTCCACCATGGAAGCTGAGTATGTGGCAGCCTCTTAGGCAGCCATAGAAGGTGTATGGCTCAGAAACTTCATGATGGACTTAGATGTGATTCCTGTTTTGCCCAAAAAATTATTACAGTGTATTCTGATAATAAGTGGTGCAGTAGCAAACTCGAAGGAACCATGAGCCCATAAAGCAAGTAAACACAAAGAGCGCAAGTACCATCCAATTTGAGACATCGTATAACGAGGAGAAGTTGTTACCGCCTAGATTGCATCAGATGATTGTTAAAGTGTATACTAAAAGCCTAGCTTTTTGTAAACATTTATTTTTGAAATAAAGAATCACATTGGTCAAATGTCTACATTTATGCTAAGTGTAGTTGTTCAATTAATTTATATTGTAGATAACATGGTGTGTGATGTCACACACAGAAGATCATGTTATCAATTCCTTATAAATTATAAACAGTAGCTCACGACTAAGATGAAAAGGAACAAACCATTGGAATAGTCGTAGTGTAATTTGGTATTAGTTTTTCTTAACTATAAAATTACACTAGTACACTCTGAGTGTATTGAGCAGGACCATTTAAGGTAAGTTCTTTTTATACTGACTAAATAAAAGAACAAGACCTTTGTTATTGTGGAAGTGTGTGCGCTTAATCCGGATATAATAACAAACATATATATCTAGTATTTATTTCTTTGTTATTGTGGAAGTGGAGGCCCGATAAGTTGGGAAATGATATTATTTATAGTGTGTATTGTTGATTATAGAAGGAAATTGTGTCCTAGTGATCTAGGTTGATAATACTCCCAAGAGGAGCTCATAAGGATTGTCATGTAAACCCTGCAGGTGGACTTAGTCCGACATGATGATAAGGCTGAGTGGTACTACTCTTGGAGCTAAATATTAATTAAGTGAGTTGTCAGTAACTCATTTAATTAGTGGCATTCGATATCTTAAACACAGGGAGATTAACACACTCATGATAAGAAGGAGCCCAAAATGTAATTTGGGATTAGTGCGGTAGTTCAATAATAATTCTTTAGTGGTATGAATTATTATTGATGAAATTAAGTTGGGTGTTCGGGGCGAACACGGGAAGCTTAATTTCATCGGGAGACCAAAATCAATTCCTCGTCTCGGTCCCTATCGTAGCCTCTTATTTATAAAGTGTTATACCCACTTATACCCACCTTCCTACCCAACCTTAGGTGGCCGGCCAAGCAAGCTTGGAGTCCAAGCTTGGACCGGTCAAGCCAAAGGTTGAGCCAAGTAAAGGTGGTCGGCCCTAGCTTGGAGCCCAAGATTGGTGTGGCCGACCATATAAAAATAAAAGAGATTTTATTTAAAATCTTTCCATATGTGGAAGCTATGATTTTAAAAGAGAGTTTAAAATTTAAATCTTTCCTTTTATAGCTTTCTACAAAAGATTAAGAGAAAGATTAGATATCTTTCCTTATTTGTAGTTAAAAGGAAGATTTTAATTTTAAAGAAAACTTTCCTTTTTGGAAATCATTCACATGTTTTAATAGAGAGATTTTAATTTATAAAATTTTCTTTTATAATCAACCATGAAGAGAAAATTTATTAGAGAAATTTTTATTTTAAAAATTTTCGGAAAGGAAGTTTTAATTTTGTGTTTAAAACTTGCCTTATTTGGAGCACATGAGGTGGCCGACCATGTAAAGGGTTAAAAGGAATTTTTAATTAAATTTTCCTTATTAACCAATGACAAGGAGAATAAGGGAATTATAATTATAATTAAATTTCCTTATATGTCAAAACCAAGGAATATAAAAGAGGGGTAGAGGTGCCTCACCTCACAACATATCTTCTAGTATTCCCCTCCTCTCTTCCTTGGTGTGGTCGGCCCTATTCTTCTTCTCTTCTCTTCTTCTTTAGTGGCCGGTGCATTCCTCTCTTGGAGTTCTTATTGGTGGCCGGTTCTTGCTAGGAGAAGAAGAAGAGAAAGGAGGCTTTGCTCTAGCATCCCTTGGAGCTTGAAGGTTGTGGCCGAAACTTGCAAGAAGGAAGTTGTCTTGGTGGTTCTCATCTCGGTAGATCGTTGCTCACACAACGCCCGAGATAAGAAGAGGAATACGATAGAAGATCAAGAGGTTGTTGCTTACAAAGAAAGGTATAACTAGTAATTCTATTCCGTATCATACTAGTTTTCTTTGTATAGATTTTGAAATACCAAACACAAGAGGCATATGATTCTAGGTTTCAAATTTGTGATTCGAGTTTGTGTTCTTTTCTTTTCTTTTTCGATCTTGTAATTCGATTATTCTTATTGGTTAAACTTAGGGTTACTATAAGGAGATTGAATATTGAATTTTTTTAAAAGGCTTTGTCAAGGAAGTGGTGGATGATCCCATAACCAAGAAGGCCTAGTGTCTCGCCATGTTTAACGTGGAAGCCAATTTTAGAAATAAATATTTAATCAACTTTGTAACATGGGTGGACTTGGATTAATAATGTTAAGCATCGTTTGCGATCCAAGTCTAAACCTCTAAGAACAGATAAGTTAAATTTGGAATCAATAATGTTAAGTTCCGCTTGCAATTCCTAATTTAATTTCTAAAGAACACAATAGGTTGTTAGGAATGGTTCAAGACTTGTATAAAATTTTTGTACAGGGGAACCGGTACGATATTCCGAGTATCAACTAACAATTGGTATCAGAACTAGGGTTTGCCTCTGTGTGTTTGGTTTTCAGTTTAATTATGCACATGTCATACATAATTTAGGCAGGATAATAGTAGGATGTGTTAACTCTGTGGTTGCAGACTCCAACTATTATGACTTATAGATATTGTGTGTGATTGGACCCTTGGACATGTCAAGGGCATTTTTGTATGTGCATGATTGTATGTATTAAATACAGCAGGAGATGTATTAGTTTTAGGATTTTACATTTTTGTTTCGATCTAGATTACATGTACATTCCTTTGTGGAATATAGGATCGATATATGTAAAATTCTATTTTTGTCGCGGATCGTATCCTTGCAAGGCGTGGTACTTTTTAAGGACCAGAGACGCAGCGGAAAAAGAAGCAAGATAGATGCTGCGACTAGACCCGATTACGGTGGCTAAAGACGACAACAGCTAGGGTTGGCAGCACACGGAGGACAGTGATGGAAAAGGCCATAATAGTTGGAAAATTATGTTTCCATATTTGTTGCTTTATTTGCTGTGATGTGTGCTTGCATAGTTAAAATTCCTCACCTTAAATAACTAAGTGGGAGAGAGATTTTTAAATAAATTCCATGGTCTCCATTACTGGCTTGTAAGTGATGTGACAAACTTGCGTGTTGGCTCTGAGTGCCTCCCTCCCCATCGGATGAGTTTGTTTACAGATCACTAGATCAAACTTCCTTTATGGATGGTTATAGGAAATTATTTAGGAGCGTGTGATCTTCTCCATCTGAAGGGGCACAATCCTATTTAATGGACTAAATATCAAGTAATAGTATACACATAGGCACATTTAATAGTATCCTCTTCATCGGAGTCACTACTATTATTTGTGCGACTGAAGGAAAACTCAACTATTAATTTTATTTGTCATAAAATTAGGTTGACAAGAATAAAATTAATGGGTAAAACCTCCTCTTACAAATGTTTGATTTTGTATACGTCCGCACTATCGTGGCATGCAAAATTCACGGTGTTTGAGGTGTTGGGAAATTTAAATAATATTGTTTGAGGAATCAATATTATTCTAAATTTAGAGTCTTGACCAAAGTTTATTTTGTAATTTTTAGGATGACTTTCAACCCATTGGCAATTATACTAAAAGAAAATAAACTTACTGATCCAAACTGCATATATTGAAAAAGGAACATGGACATTGTCCTAACTGCTCATGGAAAGCTACAAATAAGGAAAGTTTTATCAAAATTAAAATCTTCCTATCAATCTACAAATAAGGAGATATATCGAATCTCTTCTTAATCTTTTGTTAAAAGCTATAAAAGGAAAATTTTAAATTTTAAACTTTATTTTAAAACCATGGAATCCACATAAGAAAAATTTTAAAATAAAAATCCTTTTATTTTGGAAATAAAAATAAATTTTTAAGTTTTAAAAAAATTAAGTTTAATTTTAAAATAATTTTTTTGGGGAAAAAAATTAAATTTAATTTTTAAAAATAATTTTTAAGTTAAAAAAGTTTAATTTTTTAAAGTAATTTTTAGAGAAAAAAATTAAGTTTAATTTTTAAAATATTTTTTTAAAAAAAATTTAAGTTTTAACTTTTAAAATAATTTAATTTTTAACTTTTAAAATAAATTTTTAAGTTAAAAAAAATTAAGTTTCATTTTAAAATAATTTTTTGGAAAAAAAATTTAAGTTTAATTTTTTTAAAAATAATTTTTTAAGTTAAATTTTTTTTTTAAAAATAAATTTTTAAGTTTAAAAAAAATTTAAGTTTAATTTTTAAAATAAATTTTTTAAAAAAATTTAAGTTTAGTTTTTTTTAAAATAATTTTTTTTAAAAAAAATTAATTTAATTTAATTTAGTTTTAATTTAATTAAATTAAATTAAATTAAATTAAATTTTATTTTATTTAATTTTATTTAATTTAATTTAATTTAATTTAATTTAATTTAAATCCTTAGTTATTTCACTCGATCTATGTTTTCAATCAGGGAATCATATAATTTTGTGAGATGAATTAGGTTCAATTTTAGGGTTTATTTTTAACTTGTATTAGATTCAGGTTTAGCTTTGGGTTCAACAAATAGGCGTTCTCTGGATAAACTTCTGGGCTATGGTGAGTCACTTGGACATCATTAGAGTAACCATGCCTTCGAGGTTTTCCAAATAGTCCTGTCCACTGGACTTAGTACAAAATCTTGGTCTAACTGGTTATGATCCATAAAGGGTAGCTTCAGTCAGTTTCACTTAGCCAAATGCATCAGGTCGAAGCCATATCTTCCTAGACATGCATAGAATAAGTTTCCCTAACGTACTATCATCCAAAATTTCACCAGTACCATTTTTCAAGTTAAACTTGAACCCTTTTTAACTTAGTCCTAATTACCCTGTCGGGTAGGTTGGTTAGGGTTACCCTGTCGGGTAGGTTAATTTTGGAGGTGTCAGCTATTCTGGAGCCTCCCCCTAAATTAATGGCCGTTGATTTAATTTTTAGTTATAGGTTTATGTCTATTTCTTTTATAATTATACTTTACTTGGTGATAGTTTAAATTTTGGTGAGTTCTAATATATTTAGATTTTAAGTTTTTTTATTTAGGTTTGTATTCTGGGTTTTGATTTGGTTTATTTGACTTTACGTAGTATATTTTCTCTTTAGGGATATAATATTGGTTAAGTCCTATTTGTGTAGTCAAACACGCTTTCGGAACCCAGGCTTTATTCGTTGGTTTGTATTGGGTTATTAATGTTGGTTGCTACTCGGAAAACCTATAGGTTCCACTGTACAAAAATTTTGTACAAAGGTCTGAACCTTTTCCTAGCTACCATGTGTTCTTTTAAATTAAATTTTGGATCGCCTGCGGAACTTAACACGTTTGATCCAAAACTTAATCTATTTGTTCTTTTAGGTTTTGACTTGGATCTCCTGCGGAACTTAACACGTTCGACCCAAGTCTCCTTAAGTTATTAATTCCATTAAATATTAATTTCCATAAAAGGTTCCCAGTACTGACGTGGCGAGGCACATGGCCTTCTTGGATATGGGAGCAACCACCACCGACTAGACAAAACCTTTAATAGAAAGCTAATATTTAATTTCCTAAAATAACTTTAGGTTAACCAAAGAGAACAATCAAATCACAATGAAAAGAAAGAAACAAAAGAACACAACTTCGAAAAACATATTGAAATACTAGAACGTAAGCCTCTTGTATTTGGTATTATTTCCATAAATAACTAGCATGATGCGAAATAGAAATTACTAGTTATACCTTGTAGAAAAACCTCTTGATCTTCTACCGTATTCCTCTTCTAACCTCGGACGTTGTGTGGGCAACGATCTTCCAAGATGAGAAACCACCAACCACCTTCTTCTCCTCCAAGCAAGGTTCGGCCACAAAAGAAAAACTTTACCAAGGAGAAAACCAAAATACTAACCAAGCTCCAAGAGATGCTAGCTTTCTCCTTCTTCTTCTTCTTCTCCGAGTAGTATCCGCCACCACAAGAACTCCAAGGGAGAGGGAGAGGTTCGGCCACCACAAGAGGAAGAGAAGGAGATGATGGCCGGCCACACCAAGGAACAAAAGAGGGAGAGGAATAATAGATGTTGTGTCTTGTGAAGGCACCTCACCCCTTCTTTTATATTCCTTGGCCTAGGTAAATTAGGAAATTTAATTACAATAAATTTTCCTTAATTTCCTTGACATGATTTAATTGAGAAAAATAAAATAATATTTCCCAATTAAACAATGATGGTCGGCCAAATCAATAGGAAGCAAATTGGACAAGTTTCAATCAACAATTAAAACTTTCCTTATTTGTTTCCGGAAATTTTAAAAATAAAATTTCTCTTTAAAATCTCTTCATGGTTAATAAAAGGAAATATCTATAATTTTAATTTTATTAACATGTGAATAATTTTAAAGAGAAATAAAACATCTCTCCAATCTACAAATAAGGAAAGAGATCTAATCTCTTTCTTTAATCTTTTGTAAATCTTTTACAAGAGAGATATTTTAATTTTAATTCTCTTTTAAATTAAATCTTCCACATAATAATAAACATTAAAATTAAATTTTCTTTTTAATTAATTATGGCCGGCCCTACTAGCTTGGGTTCAAGCTAGGGCCGGCCACCTTAAACCCAAGCTTAGGCCGGCCCTAGCTTGGTTCCCAAGCTAGCTTGGCCGGCCCCCTTTAGGTGGGTATATGTGGGTATAGTACTCTATAAATAAGAGGCTACGATAGGGACCGAGAGGAGGAATTGGTTTTGGTCTCCCGATAAAATTAAGCATCCTATGTTCGCCCCGAACACACAACTTAATTTTATCAATGATAATTCATTCCACTAGAGAACTATCATTGAACTACCGCACCAATCCCAAATTACATTTTTGGGCTCCTTCTTATTATGAGTGTGTTAGTCTCCCTGTGTTTAAGATATCGAATGTCCACTAATTAAGTGAGTTACTGACAACTCATTTAATTAATATCTAAGTCCAAGAGTAGTACCACTCAACCTTATTATCATGTCGGACTAAGTCCACCTGCAGGGTTTAATATGACAATCTTTATGAGCTCCTCTTGAGGACATTATCAACCTAGTATCACTAGGACACAGTTTCCTTCTATAATCAACAACACACACTATGAGTGATACCATTTCCCAATTTATCGGGTTTATTGATTCATCGAACTAAATCTCACCCATTGATAAATTAAAGAAATAAATATCAAACATATGTGCTTGTTATTATATTAGGATTAAGAGCACACACTTCCATAATAATCGAGGTCTTTGTTCCTTTATAAAGTCAGTATAAAAGGAACGACCTCAAATAGTCCTACTCAATACACTCAGAGTGTACTAGTGTAATTATATAGTCAAGATAAACTAATACCTAATTACACTACGACTTTCTAATGGTTTGTTCCTTTCCATTCTGGTCGTGAGCTACTGTTTATAATTTATAAGGTACTGATAACATCATCTTCTGTATGTGACACCACATACTATGTTATCTACAATATAAATTAAATGAACAACTACAAACAAATGTAGATAATTAGACCAAATGTGATTCTTTATTCATAATGAATGTTTACAAAGCTTAGGCTTTCAGTATACACTCCAACAATCTCCCACTTATACTAATGACTAAGCTGTCATATCTTCTACCATACATCCGATTCTCATTCCCTCCACATGCCGATCGAAAGCTTTCGCCGGAAGGGCCTTAGTGAAAGGATCTGCCAGGTTATCCGCTGATGCAATCTTGGCGATGACAACTTCTCCTCGCTTCACGATATCTCGTATCAGGTGGCCTCTATATGTTTACTCGCCTTATGAGTTCGTGGTTCCTTCGAGTTTGCAATCGCCGCTATTATCACAATAAATTGTGATGATCTTGGGCAAACCAGAATCACATCTAAGTCCATTAGAAAGTTCCCGAGCCATACCGCTTCTTTAGCTGCCTCGGAGGCTGCCACATACTCAGCTTCCATGGTTGAGTCCAAACGCATTTCTGCTTAACACTCCTCCATGAAATGGCTCCACCTCCTAAAGTAAACACATAGCCTGATGTAGACTTACTATTGTCCCTATCTGATTGAAATTGGAATCCGTGTAACCCACAGGGAGCAAATCATCTGCTTGGTAAACTAGCATATAATCCCTAGTCCTTCTCGTATTTTAATATATGCTTTACCGCAGTCCAATGTCCTTGTCAGGTTACTCGATATCTGCCAACTATGAAACAGATATCGTGTCTCGTACATAGCATTGCATACATTAGGCTTCCTACACCAAGCATAAGGAACTGCTTTCATGTCCTCTATCTCTTTGATGTCTTTGGAGACATCTCTTTAGATAGAGCTACTCCATGTCTAAAAGGTAAGAAACCTTTCTTGAAGTCTTGCATGCTAAAACGAGCAAGGATTGTATCTATATATGAAGCTTGGGATAGACACAACATTCTTTTCTTGCGATCCCTTATAACTTTGATCCCAAGAATGTGTGCACATTCTCCTAAGTCCTTCATATCAAATTGTTTGGACAACCATACCCTTACGTCTGATAATACCTTGACATTGTTGCCAATTAACAAAATATCATCTACGATAGTACAAGAAATACCACCACGTTTCACACTTCTTATATACACAAGACTCATCCGGACTTTGAATAAATCCATATGACTGGATTACTTCATTAAACCGGATGTTCCAAGACCTTGAAGCTTGCTTCAGTCCATAAATGGACCGATTGAGCTTGCATACTAGATGCTCTTTGCCTTTTTCAATAAATCCTTCTGGTTGTTTCATATGGATGTTCTCTTCAAGACTTCCATTAAGGAAAGCTGTCTTGACATCCATTTGCCAAATCTCATAATCCATATGAGCAGCAATGGATAAGAGTATCCGGATAGACTTAAGCATGACTACCGGTGAAAAGGTTTCCTCATAATCGATTCCCTCTTTCTGAGTGTACCCTTTCGCAACAAGCCTAGCTTTGAAGGTTTCTACCTTCCCGTCTGTCCCTCTTTTCCTTTTGTAGATCCACTTGCATCCAACGACTTTTACACCATCAGGTGGTTCTACAAGCTCCCAAACCTTATTAGAGTACATGGACTCTATTTCAGAATTCATTGCTTTTTGCCAAGATCTTGCATCTATATCTTGGAGTGCTTCATCATATGATGGGGATCGGGTTCATGTTTACCCGGATCAAGTCCAAGACTCTCCCAAAACATGAATCTTCGGTGCCTCACAACCCTCCCACTACGACGAGGCATCTGTGGTTGTGTATTATGTGTGACACGTGTTGCGTCTCTTGTGGTACTTCATCTTGTCTTGTTACTGAAGTAGACATATCCTCTCTAAGTTCTTCTAAAACAACTTTACTATCGGGCTTGTGATCCATTATATAGTCTTTTCTAAAACGGGCATTGGTGCTAACAATGACCTTCGGTCTTTAGGACTATAAAATAAACCACCTTTTGTTCCTTTGGGATATCCTACAAACACGCCAACTTGTACGAGATTCTAACTTATCAAGATCTGGTTTCAGACATGTGCCGGACTACCCCAAATCCGAATATGTCTTAGACGGGTTTTCGCCCATTCCACAATTCTATGGGAGTAGAAGAAACTGATTTAGAAGGTACTAAGTTCGGAACATATCTGCTGTTTCCGGATCATATCCCCAAACGAATTTGGTAATTCAATAACTCATCATTGATCTAACCATCTCCATAAGAGTCCTATTCCTTCGCTCGCCACACCATTCTGTTGGTGTTCCGGTGCGGACAATTGGGATTGAATCCGACCTCGATAAGTAATTCCTAAACTCTCCTAAGAGGTATTCGCCACCACGATCGACCATAGTGTCTTGATACTTTTACCTAGTCGTTTCTCCACATCGACCTTGTATTCTTTGAACTTATCAAAGCACTCGGACTTCCTGCGCATTAGGTAAATGTATCCATATCTTGAATAATCGTCCATGAAAGAGACGAAATATTCAAAACCTCCTCTTGCCCGGACATGACACACAAATCGAGTGAACCAACTCTAACACTTCTTTGGCTCTATACCCTTGGCCTTGAACGGCCTCTTGGTCATTTTACCTTCCAAGCAAGATTCACAAGTTGGAAAATTTTCCAACTCAAATGAACTCAAAGTCCATCGGCTATAAGCCTCTGAATCCTACTTAAGTTAATATGTCCAAGCCTTAGATGCCAAAGATATGCTTGGTTCATTTATGAAGGTTCTTTTCTCTTATTAGAATTAGAAGATGAGTTATAAATTTCCATGTTTTGCTTTGTGGAAGATATTGGATTTAAAGTATACAAATTGCCAACTAATGTACCGCAGATAATCACTTTATTTCTTTTAATAACTACATCGTTCTTGAAAGAAACCGAATATCCATCTAAAAGCAGTTTAGAAACGAAATTAAATTCTTTCTAAACGGGTACATAAAGACAATTTCTTAAAACCAAATTTTATTTCTACTAAAAGATAAGTAGACGTCTCCCACTGCAACAACTGTCACCTTAGTAGCATTGCCCATGTAGACGGTAATCTCCCCTTCAGATAGTCGTCGGTTCCTGGAACCCCCGCAAGGAATTGCAGACATGATCGATGGCTCCCATACACAGGTATCGGTAGATAACACCGCTAAACATGTTTCAACAACTAGAGCATGAGATATACCTTTGTTTTGGTTCTTACGAGGACATTCCGCCTTCCACTGCTTATAGATGAAGCACTTGCCCTTGGCTTCTTCATTCCAGCTTTAAATCCTGTACTCTGAGATTTATTCACTTTCTTTTGAACCAACTTGTTTCTTCTTCTTCTTTCCTTTCGGTTTAGAAGTAGAACCATTTTCAAGATAGTGAATTTGAGCATTGTGACGAAATAATCCTTCTGCTGCTTGAAGTTCCGTCAATGGTTCCGCTAATGAATAAACCCTCTTATTCATATTATAGTTCACGAAACTGCTCAAAACTTCTAGGTAGCGTTTGGAGGATCATATCGATCCGGGTTTCCCCATCAATTTCTCCTCCAAGGATCTGTATCTCGTTCGGATAAGCCATCATCTTTAGGATATGATCCCTTACAGGAGTACCCTCTTGCATGGTGGCGTCATTATCTTTCTCATGGCTTCTTGCCTAGAAGCCCTATCTTGATGACCAAAGAGTTCCTTGAGATTGTTCATAATATCATAGGCTATTGGTAAATCTTGATGTTGATGTTGCAATACATTTGACATTGAAGCCAAAATGTAACACCGCACCATCTCATCTCGCTTTTACCCATTTCCTATGATATTCAATCTCCTCTTGGGTAGATTCACCGATGGGTGCATCAGACTGCTCATCAATACATATTTATAGCTTTCAGCAGTAAGAACAATGTCCAGGTTTCTTTTCCAATCTATGTAGTTTGGTCCAGAAAGTCTATTCTGTTGAAGTATGATGGACAATGGGTTGAAAGACATCCTAAGAATCACAAATAACTTTTGGTCGAACTCTAAATTTAGAATAATATTGATTCCTCAAACAATACTATTTTAAATTAACCAACACCTCATCACACCGTGAATTTTGTATGCCACGTTAGTGTGGACGATACAAATTCAACATTTGTAAAGGAGGGTTTTAACCCATTAATTTTATTATCTTGTCAACCTAACTTTTTGACAAATAAAATTAATAGTTGGTATTATTTGGTCACACAAATAATAATAGTGACTCCGTTGGGGAGGATACTATTAGATGTGTCTAAGTGTATACCATTACTTGACACTAAGTCCATTAATAAGACTATGCCCCTTCCGTTGGGGAAGATCACACGCTCTTAATTAATTTCCTATAGTCATCCAAAAATGGAAGTCTGTTCTAGTGATCCACAAACAAGCTCATCCGTTATGGAGGAAGGCACTCAGAGCCAACGCGCAAGCTTGTTTGCATCACTTACAAACCAGTAATAGAGACCATGGGATTTATTTAAAAATCCCTCTCCCACTTAGTTATTTATAAATGAGGAATTTTAACTATGCTAGCCTACTAAACTTGTAAACTAACATGCACACACAGCATAATATAAAAGCAATAAATATAAAATCTAATTTTCAACTATTATGGCTTTTATCTTTAATTGTCCTCCGTGTGTTGTCATCCGAAGCTGCTGCCATATTTGGCCACCGCCACCGGGTCTAACTGTCGCATCCATCTTGCTCTGAGTTCCGCTGCGCCTCTGGTCCTTAGAAGGTTCCACGCTTTGCAAGATTCGATCCGCGACATTAATAGAATTTTACATTTTGATCCTATATTCCATAAAAGGAATGTACATGTATCTAGATCAAAAATAAAATCCTAATAAAACTAAATACGACTCCTGTATTTTAATACAATCATGCACACACATATAAATTGCCCTTGACATGTCCAAGGGTCCAATCACACACATAATTAACTAAAAGTCATAATAGTTGGATCCTGCATCCACAAAGTTAGCACATCCTACTATTATCCTGCCTAAATTATGTATGACATGTGCATAATTAAACTAAATACCAAATACACAGAGGCAAAACCCTAGCTCTGATACCAATTGTTGGTTGCTACTCGGAAAACCTATAGGTTCCACTGTACAAAAATTTTGTACAAAGGTCTGAACCTTTTCCTAGCTACCATGTGTTCTTTTAAATTAAATTTTGGATCGCCTGCGGAACTTAACACGTTTGATCCAAAACTTAATCTATTTGTTCTTTTAGGTTTTGACTTGGATCTCCTGCGGAACTTAACACGTTCGACCCAAGTCTCCTTAAGTTATTAATTCCATTAAATATTAATTTCCATAAAAGGTTCCCAGTACTGACGTGGCGAGGCACATGGCCTTCTTGGATATGGGAGCAACCGCCACCGACTAGACAAAACCTTTAATAGAAAGCTAATATTTAATTTCCTAAAATAACTTTAGGTTAACCAAAGAGAACAATCAAATCACAATGAAAAGAAAGAAACAAAAGAACACAACTTCGAAAAAACATATTCGAAATACTAGAACGTAAGCCTCTTGTATTTGGTATTATTTCCATAAATAACTAGCATGATGCGGAAATAGAAATTACTAGTTATACCTTGTAGAAAAAACCTCTTGATCTTCTACCGTATTCCTCTTCTAACCTCGGACGTTGTGTGGGCAACGATCTTCCAAGATGAGAAACCACCAACCACCTTCTTATCCTCCAAGCAAGGTTCGGCCACAAAAGAAAAACTTTACCAAGGAGAAAAACCAAAATACTAACCAAGCTCCAAGAGATGATAGCTTTCTCTCCTTCTTCTTCTTCTTCTCCGAGTAGTATCCGGCCACCACAAGAACTCCAAGGGAGAGGGAGAGGTTCGGCCACCACAAGAGGAAGAGAAGGAGATGATGGCCGGCCACACCAAGGAACAAAAGAGGGAGAGGAATAATAGATGTTGTATCTTGTGAAGGCACCCTCAACCCTTCTTTTATATTCCTTGGCCTAGGTAAATTAGGAAATTTAATTACAATAAATTTTCCTTAATTTCCTTGACATGATTTAATTGAGAAAAATAAAATAATATTTCCCCAATTAAACAATGATGGCCGGCCAAATCAATAGGAAGCAAATTGGACAAGTTTCAATCAACAATTAAAACTTTCCTTATTTGTTTCCGGAAATTTTAAAAAATAAAATTTCTCTTTAAAATCTCTTCATGGTTAATAAAAGGAAATATCTATAATTTTAATTTTATTAACATGTGAATAATTTTAAAGAGAAAATAAAACATCTCTCCAATCTACAAATAAGGAAAGAGATCTAATCTCTTTCTTTAATCTTTTATAAATCTTTTACAAGAGAGATATTTTAATTTTAATTCTCTTTTAAATTAAATCTTCCACATAATAATAAACATTAAAATTAAATTTTCTTTTTAATTAATTATGGCCGGCCCTACTAGCTTGGGTTCAAGCTAGGGCCGGCCACCTTAAACCCAAGCTTAGGCCGGCCCTAGCTTGGTTCCCAAGCTAGCTTGGCCGGCCCCCTTTAGGTGGGTATATGTGGGTATAGTACTCTATAAATAAGAGGCTACGATAGGGACCGAGAGGAGGAATTGGTTTTGGTCTCCCGATAAAATTAAGCATCCCATGTTCGCCCCGAACACACAACTTAATTTTATCAATGATAATTCATTCCACTAGAGAACTATCATTGAACTACCGCACCAATCCCAAATTACATTTTTGGGCTCCTTCTTATTATGAGTGTGTTAGTCTCCCTGTGTTTAAGATATCGAATGTCCACTAATTAAGTGAGTTACTGACAACTCATTTAATTAATATCTAAGTCCAAGAGTAGTACCACTCAACCTTATTATCATGTCGGACTAAGTCCACCTGCAGGGTTTAACATGACAATCTTTATGAGCTCCTCTTGAGGACATTATCAACCTAGTATCACTAGGACACGGTTTCCTTCTATAATCAACAACACACACTATGAGTGATACCATTTCCCAATTTATCGGGTTTATTGATTCATCGAACTAAATCTCACCCATTGATAAATTAAAGAAATAAATATCAAACATATGTGCTTGTTATTATATTAGGATTAAGAGCACACACTTCCATAATAACTGAGGTCTTTGTTCCTTTATAAAGTCAGTATAAAAGGAACGACCTCAAATGGTCCTACTCAATACACTCTGAGTGTACTAGTGTAATTATATAGTCAAGATAAACTAATACCTAATTACACTACGACCTTCTAATGGTTTGTTCCTTTCCATTCTGGTCGTGAGCTACTGTTTATAATTTATAAGGTACTGATAACATCATCTTCTGTATGTGACACCACATACTATGTTATCTACAATATAAATTAAATGAACAACTACAAACAAATGTAGATAATTAGACCAAATGTGATTCTTTATTCATAATGAATGTTTACAAAGCTTAGGCTTTCAGTATACACTCCAACAATTAATTATTTAAAAGTTTTATTTGAGTTCGACTTATATCCTAGTCCGGTTTTATTATAACATGCTTTTTGATTATTTACGATTAAGTCTAAATTTTTTGATCTTGTAGTAAATTTTTCTAACATATTTTTTAAATTATTAATTTCTAATTTTAATGATGAATTCTCCTCCTCAAGTATTAGATCTTGAGTTGGTTTATTATTTACAACTTGTTCCTTGAGGATTTGATTTTCCTCGAGGAGCAATTTGTTTTTATTTTCTAATTTAACTAACTTATTATTTAAGCAAGAAATAATTTTAAAGAACTTTCGGTTTAAGGTTAGGAATATCTCTTCGGAACTTTCGGAAATGAGTACGGACTCGTGGCTCGATTCGAGTTCGGACCCGTCTTTCGATCCGTCTTCCGATTCTGCTTCGCGGGCCATCAGCGCGAGGTGGCTCTGGTGCTTCTGATCTTCTGCTTCCGATTCGTCCGAGGAGGAGTCGTCCCACGTTGCTTTGAGAGCCTTCTTTTTGGTCGGCTTCGGTTTGTCGATCTTCAGTCTTAGGCACTCATTTTTGTAGTGCCCTTTTTTGTTGCATCCGAAACATGTCACGTTCCTCGAATTGGCTGGTGAACTGATCTTTTGTAGATCTTTCTTGCTGAAGCTTCTCTTCCTCCTGGTGAACATCTTCCTTACCAGGTTCACCAGGTGTTCTTCATTTTTAGAGTTCTGGTCAGAGTCTTCTTCAGGTTCAGCCTTGTTCTTCTTGGAGGAACCTGCATATAAGGCAATTACTTTCTCGGCCCCAGTGTTATTCTGCTCATGTAATTCCAATTCACAAAACAGTTCATCTAATTTAAGCTTAGTTAAATTCTAAGAAATTTTGTAGGCATCCACTATGGATGCCCGCAAACTGTTACGTGGAAATGCATTTAACGCATACCTGATTAAGTCTCTATTGTCCATCTGGTGGCCTATTGCGTGGAGCCCGTTGAGGATATCCTTGATTCTCGCATGTAGTTGACTTGCTGTTTCTCCTTCCTATATTTTTATATTAAATATTTTATTTAATAATAAACCCCTTTTTGTTACCTTTGCGTCGCTAGTTCCTTCGTGCAGCTCGATCAGTTTGTCCCACAGTTCTTTAGCGTTCTAGTGCGGTTCTACCCGGTTCAGTTCTTCCTTTGTTAGTCCGCATTGCAAAGTGTTGATTGCTTTGTTCTCCGTCGATGCCTTTTTCTTCATGTCCGGAGTCCACTGTTCTGGATCTAGTGGATTCCCGGAGTTGTCGACTGGAGGTCTGTAGGTTTTTGTGACGGTTAGCCATTGGTCGAAGTCCGTCTTGAGGTACACCTCCATTCGCTTTTTCCAGTACAAGAAATCATCCCTGTTAAAAAGGGGAGGTCGCACTGTGCTGAAGCCCTTGATCTGCGACATTTTAATCTGCACAAAAAAACAAATAGAGAGGTTCCAAGACTTGGCCTTGGATTAGTAGTGCGGGGAGAATTAAAAAAAATAACTAAATTGGTGTTGCACCAATTTAGATTTAATTGCGACGGAAGGAGATTTCCAAAAAGGTAATAATACCAGTTTGGAATTAAACGAAAAACTGAAATCCGAAAGCAAGAAAAAAATCTAAAAAATAGATCACCCCGTCTGATTGGTGGTTGCACCAAATCAGAGCGGTACCTGCTCTGATACCACTTGTTAGACCGTGATCGTATGATAGGGGGGGTGAATATCGATTACGAAAATTCTTTCGAAAAGAGTAAGCGCAGCGGAAAAGAAAGAACAATGCTAAAACAGAACCTTTTTACTTGGTTCGGAGCCTGTGTCGACTCTTACTCCAAGGCCCGTACTCGTTGAGTACTTTCGTTGGGCAATCACTATCAATTCGAATGATGATTACAAAAGAATTAAGTATAAGAATTGACAGAAAAGAAAATACCGACAAAATGAAAAGAATTAAATTGAAGAGAGCGCTTTTGTCGGAGTGGCCTCGCGGCATTGCAGGAGCACAGTAGAACAGTCTGAGAGTTTTTGAGTTTTTGTTGAAGCTCCACCCCTGACCCTTCTTTTATATGAGACTCGGGGCACCCCGGATACCTTCCGAGCGCCCTGGTGTGACGTGGCAGGCCCAACCAGTGAGCTCCACGTGTATACGCTGCGAAATAGATAATATTTGCCTCTGGGCGCCCGGATCCCTTGGATCTAAGCCGGATCGACGCCTAATGTTCCCTTCCCGGGAACGCGTCCTCACAGTCACTCCCTTCCAGTGACTTACCTTTACTCACCTGCCAGACGCGCGGTCATCCCTTCGACCCATCTGGACTTCTCGCCAGCTATCCAGTCAGCCCTTCGACCTAGCTTGACTTCGTGCCAAGCGTCCGGTCAGCCCGTCGACCCACTTGGACTTCGTGCCAAATGTCTAGTTATCCCGTCGACCCATTTGGACTTCGTGTCAAGCGTCCGGTCAGCCCGTCGACCCGCTTGGACTTTGTGCTAGACATCCGGTCAGCCCATCGATCTGTCTGGACTTCGCCTGCACACTCGGTCATAGTGTTAGATAACAACAGACCTAACTTAACCTAATTTGTCATTCATCAAAACCTAAGTTAGACCGTTAGTGCTAACCGCACCAACACTACAAACATACAAACTTCTGTACGTGATTCCAACTTGTCAGTATCTCCCTTCAACACATGTGATGGACTACCTCATATCCGAATATGACTCAGACTAGGCTTACGCTCATTCCACAATTCCATGAGAGTAAAGGGTACTGATTTAGAAGGTACCATATTCAGAATGTACACCACTGTTTCCAGATCATATCCCCAAAATGAATTTGGTAATTCTGAATAACTCAACATCGATCTCACCATTTCCATAAGAGTCATATTCCTTCGTTCTGCCACACCATTCTGATGGGGTGTACCAGGTGTAGACAATTGGGATTGAATCCCAGCTTTTGATAAGTAATTCCTAAACTCTCCAAATAGGTATTCGCCACCACAATCAGACCGTAGTGTCTTGATACTTTTACCATGACGTTTCTCCACATCAGCCTTGTACTCTTTGAACTTATCAAAGCATTCAGACTTATGACGCATCAAGTAAATATATCCATATCTCGAATAATCATCTATAAAAGAGACAAAATATTCAAAACCACCTCTTGCCTGGATAGACATAAGACCACACAAATCAAAATGAACCAGTTCTAACATATTTTTGGCTCTATACCCCTTGGCCTTAAAAAGTCTCTTGGTCATTTTACCTTCCAAGCAAGATTCATGGCTAAGGTCCAAAATATGGAATAAAAAGTATTTCCACGACTCTACCACCCGGCCAATCCTGTTCCACTTAATCCCTTTTTCATGGCCACATATCTTTACGGCTAAGGAATGGGAAATCTTTCTCCTGTTACATGAATCAAATGTTTCATTTCATCCAGGAAAAGTCATCCCCTTCTCAACACTGTCTTTGTCATTTGATACAATAGCGTTCCCTTAGATAGGAAGAGATTTGATAAATACTGATAACTCTCGGATAGAATATTAGAACGGAAAGATCCATTAGATAATGAACTCTTGCTTCTAAGCCATTTCTGGCGATGAATCAACAATTCACAGTACTTTTCTTGCCTATTCCCGATGAACCAGCGTGTATACATAGATGTAGGAGAATCCGTTTGGGAAGTAATAAGCACCTTTGACATCTCTTCATATGCAAAGAATTCTCGACGTGAAAACACAGAGACAAAGGACTGATCTTTGAATAGGAAAAAGAATGGATCTGCAGGGTCCCAAATGAATTGGCTTATTCGAAAAAAGCCTTGTTCTTTGGAAAATCTATCTCGTGTCCGGTACTGCATGGTTCTCCTCTGCAAGAACTCCTCCTCATGCTCTTGAAGCTCATCCTCTTCATGATAAATGCTTCGCTTGCCCCGAAATGATCCGGCCCGATAGGGTATACCCCTTGGCCTTAAAAGGTCTCTTGGTCATTTTACCTTCCAAGTAAGATTCACAAGTTGGAAAGTTTTTCAACACTAATGAACCCAAGAGTCCTTTGAATCCTACTCAAGTTAATATGACCAAGTCTTAGATGCCAAAGATATATTTGGTTCATTTCCGAAGGTTCCTTTCTCTTATTAGAATTAGAAGATGTGTTACTAATTTCTATTTGTTGCATCGTGGGAGTTATTGGATTTAGAGTATACAAATTGCCAACGAACGTGCCAGAACAGATAACTTCCCTATTTATCTTGATAACACCTTTGCTATCATAAATAGACAGAATATCCATCCTTGTATTGTTTAGAAACTGAAATCAAGTTCTTTCTAAAACTTGGTACTTAAAAACAATTTCTTAAAACTAATATTTTATTCCTATAAACATCTCTCACTACAACAGCTACTACATCTTTAGCATTGCCCATGTAAACAGTGATTTTTTCCTTCGTGTAGTTGTCGGGTTTCCTGAAACCCCTGTAATGATTTGCAGACATGATCAATGGTTATCATATCTACATGTCAGGTACCGGTAAATGACACTACTAAACATGTTCTAACTACTAGAGAATGAGATATACCTATATTGTTCTCTTTCTACGAGGCCAGTCCGCCTATAAATGTCCAAACTGCTTACAAATAAAGCACTTGCCTTTCGGCTTCTTCATTCCTGCTTTTAGTCCAGTACCTAGAGATCATACAGTCTTGCCTGTCAGTCCAATTCTAGTGTCCGAAGAGTTCCTTGAGATTATACGTCATGTCATGGCCAGTAGGCATGGTCTGATGCTGATGTTGCAGCACATTTGATATAAAAGCCAAATGTAACTCCGTGCCATCTCATCTGTCTTGACCCATTTCTTATGATACTCAATCTCCTCTTTACTAGAATCACTATTAGGCACATTAGGGCAGACCTCTAACAGTACAAACTTATAACCTTCAGCAGTTAGGACAATATCCAGGTTTCTTTTCCAATCTATGTAATTGGGACCAGTAAGTTTATTCTCTTTCAGTATAATAGCCAGTGGGTTAAAAGTCATCCTAAGAATCACAAAAAAACCTTTTGGTCAAGACTCTAAATTTAGAATAATATTGATTCCTCAAATAATATTATTTAAATTTACCAACACTTCAAAACATCGTGAATTTTGCATGCCACGTTAGTGTGGACGTATACAAAATCAAACTTGATATTTAGTCCATTAAATAGGATTATGCCCCTTCAGTTGGAGAAGATCACACACACCTAAATAATTTCTTATAATCATCCATAAAGGAAGTTTGATCTAGTGATCTGCAAACAAACTCATCCGTTGTGGAGGGAGACACTCAGAGCCAACACGTAAGTTTGTCGCATCACTTACAAGCCAGTAATGGAGACCGTGGAATTTATTTAAAAATCTCTCTCCCACTTAGTTATTTAAGGTGTGGAATTTTAACATGCACACGCACACCACAGCAAATAAGGCAATAAATATGGAAAAATAATTTTCCAACTATTATGGTCTTTTCCATCACTGTCCTCCGTGTGCTGTCAATCCTAGCTGCTGCCATCTTTAGCCACCGCAATCGGGTTTAGTCGCCGCATCTATCTTGCTTCTTTTTCCGATGTGCCTCTGGTCCACGATTAGTATCACGCCTTGCAAGGATACTATCCATGACAAAAATAGAATTTTACATATATCGATTCTATATTCCACAAAGGAATGTATATGTAATCTAGATCAAAACAAAAATGCAAAATCCTAAAACTAATACTGCTCCTGCTGTATTTAATACATACAATCATGCACACACATAAAATTCCCTTGACATGTTCAAAGGGTCAATCACACACAATCTCTATAAGCCATAATAGTTGGAACCTGCAACCATAGAGTTAGCATGTCCTACTATTATCCTGCCTAAATTATGTATGACATGTGCATAATTAAACTGAAAATCAAACACACGGAGGCAAACCTTAGCTCTGATACCAATTGTTGGTTAATACTTGGAATATCGTACCGGTTCCCCTGTACAAAATTTTGTACAAGTCTTGAACCATTCCTAACAACCTATTGTGTTCTTTAGAAATTAAATTAGGAATCACAAACGGAACTTAACATTATTGATTCCAAATTTAACTTATCTGTTCTTAGAGGTTTAGACTTGGATCGCAAACGATACTTAACATTATTGATTCAAATCCACCCATATTACAAATCAATTAAATATTAATTTCAGAGATTGGCTTCCAGGTTAAACATGGCGAGACACTAGACCTTCTTGGGTATGGGAGCATCCACCACTTCCTAGAAAAAGCCTTTCAACGAAATTTAATATTTAATTTCCTTATTGTAACCTTAGGTTTAACCAAAAGGAACAATTGAATCACAAGATCAGAAAAAAAAAACAAAAGAACACAAACTCGAATCACAAATTCGAAACCTAGAATCATATGCCTCTTGTGTTTGGTATTTCAAATCTATACAAAGAAAACTAGTATCGTGCGGAATAGAATTACTAGTTATACCTTTCTTTGTAAGCAACAACCTCTTGATCTTCTATCGTATTCCTCTTCTTATCTCGGACGTCGTGTGGGTGACGATCTACCGAGACGAGAACCACCCAAGCTTCCTTCTTCTCCAAGCAAGTTTCGGCCACCACAAGAACTCCAAGAGAAGATGAGATTCGGCCACCACCACCAAGCTCCAAGGGATGCTAGAAACAAAGTCTCTTATCTCTCCTTCTTCCTCTAACAAAATCTGGCCACCAACCAAAACCCTTGAGGTGAAGATGTCGCCGGCCAAGGAAGAAGAATAGGAGATGGAGAGGAAGAGAGGGGTCGACCACTAACCAAGGAAGAGAGGAACCAAAGAAGATATCTTGTTATAAGGTGAGACACCTCTACCCTCTCTTTTATATTCCTTGGTCTTGGCAAATAAGGAAAGTTTTATTAAAACTTCCTTATTCTTTTTGCCAATGAAAGGAAAGTTTAATAAAATTTCCCTTTCAAACTATATATGGTCGGCCACCTTAATCCCTCCAAACAAGGAAAGTTTTAAAATCAAAATTAAAACTTCCTAATATGTTTCCAGAAATTTTTAAATAAAAATTTCTCTTTTGAAAATTCCCTTCATGGTTGGTTATAAAAGGAAACTTTTATAAATTAAAATCTCTCTATTAAAACATGTGGATGATTTACAAAAAAGGAAAGTTTTCTCTAAAATTAAAATCTTCCTTTCAATCTACAAATAAGGAAAGATATCAAATCTTTTCTTAATCTTTTGTAGAAACTATAAAAGGAAATATTTAATTTTAAAACTCTCTTTTAAATCATGAGGATGGTTACAAAAAAGGAAAGTTTTATCAAAAATTAAAATCTTCCTTTTAACTACAAATAAGGAAAGATATCAAACCTTTCACTTAATCTTTTGTGAAAAACTATAAAAGGAAAATTTTAAATTTTAAACTCTCTTTTAAAACCATGGCTTCCACATAAGAAAGATTTAAAAAATAAAAACCTTTCAATTTATTGTGGCCGACTACACCAAGCTTGGGTTCAAGCTAGGGCTGACCACCTAATGAAACCAACTCACCTTGGTTTGGTCGGCCCTAGCTTGGGCTCCAAGCTAGGCTTGGCCGACCACCTTAAGGTGGGTAAGAAGGTGGTATAGATGGGTATAATACTTTATAAATAAGAGGCTACGATAGGGACCGAGAGGAGAAATTAGTTTTGGTCTCCTGATGAAATTAAGCTTCCCGTGTTCGCCCTGAACACACAACTTAATTTCATCAATAATAATTCATACCACTAAAGAATTATTATTGAACTACCGCACCAATCCCAAATTACATTTTGGGCTCCTTTTTATTATGAGTGTATTAGTCTCCCTGTGTTTAAGATAACAAATGTTCACTAATTAAGTAAGTTACTGACAACTCGCTTAATTAATATCTAGCTCCAAGAGTAGTACCACTCAACTTCATCGTCATGTCGGACTAAGTCTACCTGCAGGGTTTAACATGACAATCCTTATGAACTCCTCTTGGGGACATTCTCAACCTAGATCACTAGGACACAGTTTCCTTCTATAATCAACAACACACACTATAAGTGATATCATTTCCCAACTTATCGGGCTTATTGATTTATCGAATTAAATCGCACCTTTTGATAAGTCAAAGAAATAAATACTAGATATATGTGCTTGTTATTATATCAGGATTAAGAGCACACACTTCCATAATAACAAAGGTCTTGTTCTTTTATGCAGACAGTATAAAAAGAACTTACTTTAAATGGTCCTGCTCAATATACTCAGAGTGTACTAGTGTAATTTTATAATTAAGATAAACTAATACCAAATTACACTACGACTATTCCAATGGTTTGTTCCTTTTCCATCTTAATCGTGAGCTACTGTTTATAATTTATAAGGAATTGATAACATGATCTTCTGTATGTGACACCCCACACCATGTTAGCTACAATATAAATTAATTGAACAACTACACTTAGCATATAAATGTAGGCATTTGACCAATGTGATTCTTTATTTCAAAATAAATATTTACAAAAAACTAGACTTTTAGTATACACTCTAACACTTTGTTGACACTGTATATCATATTCTCCCAATTCGGTTACCCATTTGATGAGGTGGTCGACTATCTCCATATTGGTAAGGGCTTTCCCCCATAGTACTATTGGTCAAGACGATTATTGGGTGCACCAAGAAATAAGGTCTTAAGTGACGAGCCATGAGAGTAAATCCGTAAATCAACTTTTCCAGGGTCGTATATCGAGACTTGACCCCTTTTAATAAGTGAATGAAGAAGTGCACTAGCTGTTGTACATCATCCTGTTCTTTTACCAACATTGCCCCTACAGCCTCAGGGGTAGCTGACAGATATACCTAGAGCGGCTCTCCAACAATAGGCTTAAATTATAAAGGCAAGGTCTCCATGTGTTGCTTTAGTTCCTCAAAGGCTCTGCTGCACTCTTCATCCCACTGAACCTTAGCAGTCCTTTTGAGTACCTTGAAGAAAGGGAACACTCGATCTGCATATTAGGATATCAACCTGGAGAGTGTCGTAATCCTGCCCATCAGCTTCTGAGTTTCTTTCAGATTCTGAGGCGCCTGCATATCCCGGAGTGCCTGAACCTTAAACCCTAAAGATAAAATCTAATTGATAATCTCGAAGTGTCTAGATAAAATCCATGCACCTTTATTCATTCAACAGTTGTTTATTTATTTATTTTAGCTTCTAGGTTAAGTATTTTGTCTATAGGATTTAGTGATGGATTATAATGTTCAAACTAAAAAAAAATTAAATGCTAATGGGGTATAGATCAAATCCTTTGTTCCCAAAATTGTCTATCCCTGTGTCTCACTCGTCGCCCCAGTCCACTGTCGGCGGCCTCCGGCTACCGCCTCGATCAACACTATAACCCTTGAGGAAGGTGAACCCAGGGGAATCGTCATCATCACGATCGGCGTTAGAATCCGGCCGAATCTGAGCAAGGGCTCAGATCAACGGCTGAGGAAAGTCTGCTCAGATCCGACCGGATTCCGACGCCGAACGTGTCTATGGCGATCCCCTGAGTGCACCTTCCCCAAGAGTTATAGTGCTGATCGGGACGACAGTAGAGGCTTCCGACGGTGGACTGGAGCGATGAGTGAGATACAAGGACAAGCAATTTTAAGGACAGAGGATTTGATCTCCATAGGATATATATTTAGGATGCTAATAGTTTTTTTTATTAGTTTTTATTTTTTTTAGAGTTAAGTCAATTAAAATTTTCTATTAAGATTTTGGTGTTAGATTTCTGTGTTCAAGCCAAAAAAAAAAAAAAAAAAAAAAAACTGAAAGCGAAAAAAAAAAATTAAAACTAAAATTTTTTTGACACTCACAAGTACGGTATGTGTATTTAAGATAGGAGAGCTATTTTTCTCACTCCTGCTGACACCCTCCTCTCTCCGGGCTCATCATAAAATATAATGATATTTACCCTTCTACCATTTTCCTTATTCCTCATTCACGTTTTTTTGTTTTAATTTTTTTAAGGTTTGTTTTTCTAACTAATTTTATTTTTTATCAGTTTTGTTTTTTGAATAAATTTTTTATTATATATTTTAATCTTTGTTTATTTTTTATCTTAGATTTCAAGAGTTATTATTTGTAAAAATTTAAATAGTATAAAAATATGAATCAAAATAAAAATTATAAAAATATATATATATATATATAATTTTATTTTGTTTTGTTTTATTTTATTGATTTTTGTTTTTTTTAATCAGTTTTTTTTATAATTTTAATTTTTTTTATTATATGTTTATAATTTTTTATTTATTTTTTAGTCATAGATTTTCGCACACATTCCCTTCCTAGTCCCATCATATTATTTACCTTTATACCATTTTTTTTAAAGTATTTTCTCGACAAAAATGTCATGTTTTTTTTATATTTGTAATATGAGATTGGATCTTTTGTCCTCAATTTTCTCTGTCCTCCTGTCCCACTCGTCCCTCGAGCCCACTACCAGCGGCCTCTGGTCGTCACCCCGACCAGAACTATACTATAAGGGAAGGTGAACCCGGGGGTTGCTATCAGGGCGATCGACGTCGAAATTTGGCCGAATTTAAGCAGGAACTCAGATCGTCAACGAAAAAAAGTTTACTCAAATCTGACCGAATTTCGGAGTTGATCGCGTCAATGGCGACTGCATTCACCTTCCTCCTAAGATATAGTTTTAATCGGGGTGACGGCCGGAAGCCGCTAGCGGTGCCGCCGACGATGAGCTAGGGCAATGAGTGAGATACGAGGACAGGTGATTTGGGATAGAGGATTTGATATCTTATCATCTTTGTTTTTTTTAATAGTAGATTTTAGGGGTTATTATTTATAAAACATTTAAAAGTAAAATATGGATAAAAAATAAAAAAAACTGATGAAAAAATAATAATTTAAATTTATTTTAAAAAAAAACTAAGGAAGTAAATAAAATTGGAAAAAATAAAACTAAGAAAGTAAATAAAATTGGAAAAAAAATAAAATAACTTGTTATTTTAAATAAGAGGGGTAAAAAGGTCATTTAACAAGGGAGAGAGAGGGGGTGTGCTGTCAAAGGGTGGGAAAAATAATTTACTTAAGATAGGATTCGGCTGATTTAATAAAAAATAAAAAAATTGAATTGAGGCGCGGATGGAATCAGTGACTAAATTTAAAAACATTTCGGCCCGGTTTTTTCGCCTATATATATAAGTGGAGTGTCTTCTTATTCCTTACGTCACTACCTTCTCCTTTAGGGTTCTTCTAGAGTTTCTCTTAACCTTCATCTCCTCCTTCTCCGTCTTGTTTAATTGGGAAGACGAGATCGGCAATCCTCTTCGGTGAGGCTGAGCGAGGGTTCGAGAAGCTACGCGATCGTGGCAAGTTTTCTCCTAGAGGTTCTTTCCTATTCTCTTTGATTTTCTAGGATTTAGTTTAGAGTTTTTTTTAATCTTGTTTATAAGAGATAGATAAGAGCGAAGAGAATAGCCGTTAGGAATGTTTGTTGATGGTTATTTACTTTTGGAGGAATTGTTGTGCTTAGGGTTTTGGAGGAATTGTTGGCAAGCGTGAGTTATTTGTCACCCATGGAGAACTCTGGAGTCGTTAAACGGACTAACGGTCATCTTGGGGTCACCGAGCCAATCTCATGGAGTGGGCCGACAGAGTATGATCTCATCAAGACAGGGGAGCTAGAGAAGGTTCAACCTTGTATACCTAATGATTTCCCTTAAAATTTGTTATCAATGACTGTGTTTCTGTAACATTCATTATCTTTTGTATCAGTATCTTGAGGGTGCTGGGTTGTATGAAAGCCGGGAAGAAGCAGTTTGCAGAGAAGAGGTTTTGGGAAAATTGGATCAGGTGGGCCATCTATTGTTGATGCCTTTGATACATTATTCATCTCTTTTGCTGGTCCTGATGGTTGTTGGGTTTTTGCAGATTGTGAAGCTTTGGATTAAGAAAGTTAGTAAGGCCAACGGATTCAATGAGCAATTTGTCCAAGAGGCAAATGCAAAGATATTTACTTTCGGATCTTACCGACTTGGGGTAGTCTCATCTTTCCCTAAAACTCTGCAATTTTGTGATATGTTTATTACCAACTCGTCAAGTGTACTGATATGTTCATCTGCCTATTCCTATTAAACTTGTGAAGAGCATCCGAATATATATATTTGCATTATTTTGGTAGTGATTGATAATGAGAGAGGTTTAGGCTCCAAATTTACTAAAGTTTGTGCCTGTTCTATGATGTGTGGTGTTATCTGATTTCTTTCGTTTTCTTAATCTTAGGTGCACGGGCCTGGAGCGGATATAGACATTTTGTGTGTGGGTCCACGATATGCTACAAGAGAAGTAAGTATTCCTATCTATCTTTAGACATTGTTGTTTTGTGTTTTTGTTTTCACTTTCTTTGACATAAGCATTTTGCATACAACTTAATGTAGCCAAACTCAAATGGTTGGTAAATACATGGCTGTATTGCAGTTGATTTGAAACAAGCACTTGAATCTACTGCTGATTTTTGAATGTTATTAACCTATTTTTGAATCTTTTTGCAGGAAGATTTCTTCATACAACTACATAACATGTTGTTTGAGATGTCAGAAGTGACAGAATTGCACCCTATTCCTGATGCTTATGTCCCTGTAATGAAGTTTAAGCTCAATGGAGTTTCCATAGATCTTCTATATGCTAAACTATCGCTTTGGATCATTCCTGAAGTAAATTTTCTTTTCTTTTTCTCCTCAAACTGTATCTTTTATCCACACAAGTCATTTGATTTTTCTAACCTTTGAACCTTATGGACTTAAATCTAATGAATCATAAATAAAATGTGAAGAAGATTCAGATTTCTAGAATATTACTAAATCTGATTTCTCTTATATGTTGTCTTTCAGGACCTAGATATCTCACACGACTCGACATTACAAAACGCTGATGAGAAGACTATTCGCAGTTTGAATGGGAGTAGAGTCACTGATCAAATATTACGCTTGGTGCCAAATATTCAGGTGACACTTTGACACAATCCCTTGAATTTTGTATATTGTTCTTGTATTTTCCCAAGTTATACTTTTGCATGATCTTATAAATTTTGTACATGTTTTGTTTGCTTCAGAATTTTCGCACAACTTTGCTTTGCATGAGGTTTTGGGCAAAACGTCGCGGAGTATATTCGAATGTACGCTTATCGCATTACATGCTGTTTTTTTCTTTCCTTCGTCACATGAAGAAATCTTCTCTCATTACTTTTCCTTCATTTTGTCAGGTTACAGGATTTCTTGGTGGTATAAATTGGGCAATACTCGTGGCTCACATTTGCCAACTATACCCAAATGCAAAGCCAAGCATGTTGGTATCACGTTTTTTCCGTGTCTACGCCCAGTGGAGATGGCCAGCCCCTATCTTGCTTTGTAAGATTCAAGAGGGCACTCTTGGATATCCTATCTGGGATCCAAAGAGAAACTTCAGAGACAGACTTCACCATATGCCCATAATTACACCTGCATATCCTTGTATGAACTCCAGCTATAATGTATCATCGAGTACATTACACGTTATGATGGAAGAATTTCAGCGTGGAGATCAAATATCTAAGGTGCATTATTCTCTATATATTATTCTCTTTTATAAATTTGCATGAATCTGACGTCTTGTCTACTAGATAAAATCTATAATGAATATTTCATCAGTTTTTTACTTGTATGCTTGCTTTTTAGTAGCCATTTGATGACTTGATGATTCAGAAAATAGTTTATCATAATCACAAGTTTTATCCATCTTCAAAGTGCCTTATGGTGGACAATGTGCCAGGCAATGGAGGCTGGCAAAGCCGACTGGGATCGTCTGTTTGAGCCTTATACCTTTTTTGAAGCCTACAAAAATTATCTGGAGATCGATATAACTGCTGAAAATGATTCAGACCTTCGGAACTGGAAAGGCTGGGTGGAATCCCGTCTCCGAACATTGATTCTGAAGGTAAATTAAGCGCAAAACTGAACTATATTTATTGGGTAGTTAATTTGTTTTTTTAACGACTTGGAACTTCTTTTACAGATCGAAAAGCACACTTTTGGCATGCTTCAGTGTCACCCTTGTCCGCGTGAATTTTCGGACAAATCTAGAACTTTTCATTGCTGTTACTTCATGGGCCTTCAGAGAAAAAAAGGAGTGCCAGTACCGGAAGGCGGCGGACAATTCGACATAAGAGTAACTGTGGAAGGGTTCAAGCATTCGGTCAGCATGTATACTAAGCGGAAACCAGGAATGGAGATTCGAGTTAGCCACTTAAAAGGAAGAAATGTTCCATCATTCGTATGGCCTTCTTCTCCTTCCAAAGTAGTTTCCAGAGGGAGGACCTCAGTTAGAGTCCGGGCCGTAAAGGCTGTTGAGGCAGTGGCTAAAATGGCAGACAGATTTACTGACATGCAACAATTGGATGAAGGCACCTCTACTGAATCCACTAGATCAAAAAGGAGAAAGATCTTGTATGATAAAACAGAGGAGAATGGTACTCAACAAGGAATTTGTAGCGGCAGCAACATTTACATACAGGATGGAGGTACCATTGCACCTCCTTCTACTCCTCCCACAAAAGAAGTCATCACAAATGCTGCTGGTTGCTCTGTGGAACCTTCTCACACCGGTAAAACAGTGATCCAAGTAAGAACGCCCAGCGGCAGTTATACGCAAAATGGAGGGGCTGAAGAACTTGCTGATCTATCTTTGGTGTGGACTCCTGTTAAGACCACCAACAACCAACGCAGGCCCTTAAGGTATTTGGTTTTGCCAGTCGTTTCTCAAATTTCACCATCATGCAATTTACTCTGTGGTTGCTTGTTGTATAATTTGAAGCTTATTTTATCTGTAACCTGTTGCAGGGTGCGGTTATCTACTGTGTTTAGATCTAGTGGACAAACATAGTGATGTTACTCGTCGAAAGTTGAGTTCCATCTGCCATGACAAGCTTCATGCTACTTCCGAGTGAAGACAGGCACAAGATGAAGACACTGATGCCAACGTGATGTAGTCTGAGTTGCTCTGTAGAACGTTCTTATCCTGTGGCTGTGACATAGAATGAAGGTGCCGAAGAACTTTCTGCTCTATCTTTGGCGTGGGCTTCTGTTACTACCACCGACGTCCAACACAGGCCCTTGAGGTATTTGATTGTGCCAATCATTTGTCAGAATTCGCCAACACGATTACATTTTAGTTTATTGTTAGATTATATGCATCATGGAGAAGCTATACTCATCTGTGGTTGCTTGTGTTATATAATCTGAAGCTTATTTTATCTGTAATCCCTCCTTCCTCTTGCAGGTTGAGTTGCTAGCTACTGTGTTTAAATCTCCGACGACAAGCTTCATTCTGCTTCCGAGTGAAGACACTGATGCCCACATGACGTAGTTTGATAAAAGTTAGATTCTGTTTTTTTCTCTAGTTCATTGTGGGTGCTGAGAGCCTTTTAAGTGTCCCATAACTCAAGTGTAAACTTACTTATTATATAAGGTAACTGAATTAAGTTTAAAATGATAAGTCGTTAAAATGATTATTTTTTTTTGTGAGCTTGAGTTTATGTTTAAATTTGATTTGATTTTGATTCGTTTACAAGTTATCGAGCTCTCAAATAAAGCTTGTTTAATGTAATTGTTTGAAACTTTTATATTTTAAATTTGTTTGGTTTGTTATTAAATTTGATAATATAAATTTGTTTATTTATTTTAAAAGTTTATTTATTTATTTATTTATTTATTTATTTATTTAATATGTTGATAAAAATTTTATTCTTAAGAAATTAAACATGTTTAAATTTATTATTTAATTTAATAAGTTATTCATCAAATTTATTTATTTAATTAATCTTATATATTGAACATTCAGCAAATCAAATGCTTAACTTGTTAACAACGTTAAATAATGCTTGATGAGTCATCAACTTCAAGATAAAAAAAGGTTAAAAAATTTACATTTTTCATTTGAAAAGAAACTTTAGCAGAGCTAAAATATTTTCAACACAAAGATCAAATCATGCAAATTTTAATGATTACTCCATAAATTATCCTATAGAAATAGTAACAAAATAGCTAACGCAGATGATGGGAATCATTGTACTGCAAACATATTAAACAAAAAATAAGGCAACGAAATTGATTATTTTAAAGTTATTTATCAAGATCTATATTTCACTATATCCCTGTTGTAAATACTAACAATAAGATCATATTTTATGAACATGAAAATTCTATATAAGAACGAAACTTCAACCAAACAATATGATTAAATTTGCATTTAATTAACAATCCAAACCAATATATACATCATCATTCATTCTTTTTGAACAAAATGAAAAAAAAAAACAGCAAACATTTGATTCATTATACTAATTGATAACTTTTAGTAATCTCTTTAACTTGTTTCTTATCTGAATATGTTAATCATTTTGGCGTGTGGAAACAACTCCCTTGCAACAATGAACTTGATTTTAGAGAAAAGAAGATATAAACATGGAGATCACATTCCAATTATATAATACTATTGTGTTAATCATTTTGATGAAATTAGCATAGTGAAATTCTTCATTGCTATTATTAATTTCTCTATTCTTTATGGATCCAATTTTTAAATATTATCTTCATGATAGAGAAATTAGTATATATAATGATAAGTTAACCAAACATTTCACAATAGCCAACAAAAAAAAAAATTAAATTATGCAAATTCATGAACAAACAATCCCAAGTTTGACTTTAATAAAAGTTATTTTATTAATTTTTTGTATAGTTAGCTACAGGTATCTAATTCTTCAAACTAACTAATTTTGAGGACAATCGGTCCGAACCTACAAAAGTTATCTAGTTCTTCAAATTAACTAATTCTAGGGGACAATGATCCATAAAAATTTTTCATCGATTAACAAAATAAAGTAGGAGGCGCTCGTGATGATCTATCCAGATGACTTGCTTTATCATAGATCATTATGAGTATCTTTTTGAATAGAAATATATGGAAATTTAGATTAAAAAAATATGGAACTATCGAGTTGATCCCATAATTATAGAAGGAGATAAATACAAGAAATCAAACCGATAAGTGTATGGGTGGAGGTGGAGATCCTACGAAGGAAGATGAAATCTCCTATCAAGATTTAACCCCGACTTCTAGACTATTTAATTTATTACCCATGCACCCGTTAATTAGATTTATGAACATAAAAAAAATGGTATTCTAAAAATTACAAGTTCATGTCTTATTTAAAGAAATTGCATTCTAAAATACTATTATTGTTATTATTTATGCAGCATTATTTGGATAATAAAGGTTATGATGCATGGCATTATATGACAAAGACTTGAGGGAACAAAAGGAAGACTATTCATAGAATTGATCAAACAAATTAAAGGCACGAGTGTGTACACATTTTTCTTTTACGATGAATTAATTAAAATGTTTACCCATTTGTGATGATGATGATAATTGATGGATGTGATCCGTGAGTGGAATTGCAACACCAATTTCTTCTCCTCTTCTTCCTCCTCCACATATTCACATCACATGCTACTTTTTATCTTCTTCTTCTTCTTCAATAATTTTTTCTGGTTTTTGATTTGATCATGGCCAGCTAGCTAGCTAGCTCTGGTTATTCTGAAAGTTTCGGATGAGGATCTTGGAAGGAGCTGGCTCCTCCACATCTTGCTCTGGTTCCACGTCCCATCCGGGATTCATGGCGCCGCCGCTGTCGGTGGGGAACTGCGGCAGCGCCGCCATTTGTGATCGCGGCGGCTGGAGGAACGGCGGCGGCGGCGGCGCGTCGAAGCTGGCTGCTGCTGCTCCTCCTCTTTGTCTTTGCATGTCGTCGTTTAAGAGCGATAGATTGAATTTGTCGTGGCCACGGTACTTGGGAGGGATGGCGTTGGAGGAATCGGCAGTTGCACTGACGGTGGTCGCGAAATGACTCGGGGGCGAGATGGTGCGGTCGAAGAAGGAGGCGACGGAGGAGGAGGAGGATGAGGAGGAGGAGAGAGGGGAGGGGATCATGTTGTGGGCGGATGGCCGGAGGAGGAAAGGGGGGACGACGCCGGCGGCCGCGGCGCCGAAGAGGTCGAGGCGAGGGCGGGCGGGGAAGGGCGCGGCTACGGCGGCGGCGAAGGGGGGAGTGGGGAAGCCGGTGAACTGCTGCACCATGGCGCGGAAGTTGGAGGCCTCGGTGTTGATGACGGTGGTCGGCGCCCGCCGGGAGGCTCTCGTCCGCTTCTTGGCCCCTCGCGGCGGCGGCGATTGAGATGGAGCGGAGAGAAGCGGCTGCGGCGGCGGCGGCGGCGGCGGGGAAGGAGGAAGAGGAGGAGGGAGAGAGCTCCAGGCGGCTGAGGCTTGGAGGGAGAGGGGCGCCGCCTCCGGAGGGGGCGGGAAGGGGAAGGGCGCGAAGTAAGGCGAGAAGGAATCGAAGATGGAAGATGAGGAAGAGATGAAGAGAGGTGGATGAGACGGAAGGAGGTTTAAGAAGGAGGAGAGATCAGCTCGGGAGCCGACGGCGTCGTCGTCAAACTCCTCGTTGTCGCCGCTGCTGGAGCTCTGGTTGCTGCCGCTGTTAGTAGAATCCATGAACGACAGCAGTAACAGCAGCAGAAGAAATGGGAGGGGAAGGGGAAAAAAAAAACAAACAAAACACACAAGGAGAGGAGAGGAGAGGAGAGGAGAGGAAGAGAGGTAAACAGAGGAATAATTGAGACCATGCTTCCGCTGATACTTCATTTAAGAATTGGTGGGGCCCATCCAACAAAAGCTTATACCTTCTTACCAAGTTAATTCGCCTCTGTCAAATTGTTATTCAAATATTCCTCTTGGCTATTTAATAAAAATTGAGACACACAAATGCTTTCTAATTTATAGTTTTTCAATTTCTTAAATATCGGATCTAATTTTGATGAATCAACATATGACTTTTTTTAATAAAAATTGAGCTGATAAAATAATAATAAATAAATAAATAAATAAAGCAAAGAGAGAGGGGTTTGGTTAGTTTGGTAAACCATTTGGAGGGAGGATTTAGCTGCAACCGCCGGACTCCCTCCGACTCGACCAAATTGGTTGGACCATGTCTCCAGTTTGTTGCAACCACATCGAATATCCCAGCAATCTCTCCTTATTTTAATCACTCCATCGTCGTAACGCATTACAATAATCATTTTTCATTCCATTGTTTAAGATTAAAATTAACATGATCCGAGGGTAATCCAGACTCGCCATGCAGCTTTATATATACAAGTATATACATGGCATCTGTTGTGAGGTGGATTATTTTGACCGGTAACACCGGTCGACATTAATTAGCTGATGCGTATTTACAACTTATATTTTATTATCCATGCTGCAATTATTATAATTATATATATATTTTTTATATTTTCTTATAAAATTCGCCACACATTTTTGTTCTTCTAGATAATTTAGCCTTTTTGAGAGAGTTTCGGATAAGAAAGAACAAGTATATTTTTAAGTTTATAACTTATATATTAGCTTACTTGGAAAACAGGCCATTTCACTTAAATCTACAACCAAAATAACACAAACCAAATCAATTTCATTCCAAGTTCAAAAGTTGATCCCTTAACGGGATACCAATTGAGAGATATCGCTGGATAGGAACTCATAAATGAATCGAACAGTCAACTTTACAGTCACCAATAAATGAGACGACCGATACTTACGAACTCATACAGCATGCCTTGTTCTTCGGTATCTCCTGAGCTGGCCCAGGCATGATAATCTTCTTACCGGGCAGGGTCGACGTGCCATTGCCGTTTTGCGGCTCTGAAGTTAGGTTTTTCTTGTTGACGATGTTGAAGATCTCGGCGAGCAGTGTCTGGAAGGCGTTCTCAACGTTGGTAGCCTCGAGTGCGGATGTTTCTAGGAAGAAGAGGTTTTCCTTCTGTGCAAATTCTAGAGCAGCTTCTGTTGTTACTGCTCGCTGGTCCTTGAGATCGGTTTTGTTGCCTACTAACATGATCATGATGTTCCTGTCAGCATGGCTACGCAGCTCCTCGAGCCATCGAGGAATGTGATCGAAGGTTTGACTCCGCGTGATATCGTAGACGAGCATCGCCCCAACTGCGCCTCTGTAGTATGCACTAGTGACAGCTCTATACCTGACAATTTTATCAGCAAATATTCATCAGATTGCAGTCCAAGCAAGCATACGATGCACCAAATCGTTTTGTCATTAAACTGAGCAAATATATTGCAACAGCTTACAAGGATCGGAACCAGTAAGATTGAGAAATAAAAATAATTGAGCATATACGACAACTGCATCCAGCTAATTAACTCATTGGGGTTTAATTTTTAGGTTGTACAAATTAAGAAAAATAATATGAATAGCATTATAAATTAGTATACAATCAATGTCAAGAACATAAGCAATTCACTCTGAACATTGCGGATATAGCTTCTCTTGCATTGCAACAGATTCTCATTCTGGCACTGTATTTCTCTATGATCAGTAAAAGTTCTAGGATGAGTTTAAATTCACGGATTAGTGAATGGCATGTTCTGACTGGATGTATATGAAGTGGGATCCATGACTAAGAAATTGTCACTGTTTGAAGTAGAGTTGATAACAAGATACTTGTATCTTGTTTGTGGCACTAGCCTCAATCAACAAAGTTGCTCCAACAGCAGGAAATGTATGGTTGTGTATACAATGAAGAATGACAAACTCGGCTAATTCCAATATGATTTGGCTAAGTTGGATCAAGATTGGCACCAATTCTGAGCCAGAAAACAATCTCTTTGATTCCTACTCAGTGAACCTTTATTGACTAATAGGAGAGGGGAGTGGACATCCAGACTATTAGGAGTGTAATGATCTGCCTAGAGCAGACTAATCTTGCATTCTTGGAACAACACAAATCTCAAATGCAAATATTAAATATAAGTGTGCGCGCATGAGATCAATATGAAAGTGTGGTATATGCAACAGAAATAAAAACAATAAATCACAACACTAACAAAATCGTATGATGTGATTTAGAGTCTCCACTTATACTGCATGACCTATGATGTGTTTGATGTATCACCTCTGAAAGTTCATTATCCCACCTTTTAAATCATACAATGTAGTAGGCCTCTCTTCAAGTAAGAATGGTACGTTGCTATAACTCCTTAAGACGACAAGCTTTAAAGCAGTCGATGTAGGCCCTCAACTAAATACCCCAACTAGTTGAAAAAAATCATTGACCTAGGACATTTAACCCTTTACCTAAAAACACCACTCAGGTCATGCTCACCCAAGGTCGACTTAGGCAAGCTCTTGTCATTACTAGAGACCTTCTAGCAAAAGATACAGTTCAATCCAAATCAAATACTTGTAGATACCCTCTAGAAGCAAACAAGCTTACAAAACTCAAACACACCTTAAAGATATTGATCTAACCGTAGGTTAGAAGTGTTACCTAAAAGTGTTTCAAGATTAAGGATGAAATCCTTATATTTTACTTCCAAAAGTCTCTTATTTTCCTTTGGCACTTGAAAGAAAATTAGGATGATCAAAAGTGTTTTTATGTAAATATTAGGTGCCAAAGAAAACATAAACAGATCCTTCAGGCACACAACCCATCTTTGGACTGCATAATGATTGTCGATCTCCCTCACCTTGAGTTTTGTTTATCTCCAAAAACAAGATTCCATTACAGATGTATATCAACCTCTTTTCTATCACCAACAATCAATGACCCGTATGTTCAAACAGTCTCACTCTCCGCCCATGTCTGTCAAGAAAGAATTCTAAGTAGGAACAAAAGAATTCAGCTGTATCAGGCTATTTTTTTCCAATTTGGCTGTTTTTTTCTCACTATCTCAATCAATTACCAACTACTAATCACAAATTCATACCAACTTGCTCTTGATTAATAGGGATTTCACAAGTCTCAGAGGGATGTCGGATTTCTCACTTAGAATTGGATCAACATTGGACGATCCTGATCCAACTCAGCTGATCAGATTGCCGATCTGACCACCAATTCGAGTGAGTTCATCATCCATGATTCAAATGTTATTTTGTCATTCACTTTTGTAACAAAAGGTGATTACGCTCCCCAGGTTATTTTGCCATTCACAAACCAAAAATATGTTGACAAAATGCTAATATGGAACAAGAAATAAGATATCTCATCATCTAACAGATACCATCTACCAAAGAACACAAGATTCATCGAATAAATTTATAACTTTCTCCACTTAGATTCATCCAAGAAAAAGCTATGCACGATCGCCCTTAAGATAAATACCACATAAGAACCCAAATTGTGAAAACCAATTTCAAAACCGCGATTAATTCACCGCCCATATTTCACTGTCATTGCAAGTAAACATTCGCTTCCCGAAGTGTCAGATAAAGAAACCCAAATTCAATAGCGCAAGAGACAGAATGGAAACGAGTTAGCCAAAACTGCCGGATGCCAATCACACAGAAAAAAGCTAGATCTAAGCAGTTGGTACGATGAAAAGCGAGTTAACGAGTAAATAACACCTCTCTTGTCCGGCGGTGTCCCAGATCTGGGCCTTGACGCTCTTGTGCTGGATGACGAGGGTCCGCGTCTGGAACTCCACCCCGATGGTGGCCTTGGAGTCGAGCGCGAACTCGTTCCGCGCAAACCGCGCCAGGATCTGCGACTTCCCGACCGCCGAGTCGCCTATCAGCACCACCTTGAACACGTAGTCTATCTTGTCGCTTGCGCCGCCGGCCATTCCCTCCCCTCACCGTCGCGCTCGCACTGCCACTTCTGTCCTGACGGTGGAGAAGAGCAGGAGCCGACATGGTCGAAAAAAGCTACTATTAATAGAAGAGAACGCTACCGTCGAGTCGGCTCAGTGTCGGTGAGGCGGTAAGCGGCGCGTCACTTCTCCTACAGAGGGTTCACTACCTTCTACCTAATAAGATCTACACGCTTCTGTACCTCCTCAATTATTAGACAGCCGAGGAAAACGGTAAACTTGCTAATTATTATAAGCTTCCTGTCTCTTTAATTCATATTTATGTTAAATATCAATTTCTTTGTTTAAAAAAAAGAAGAAGCCAAATACTCCACCTGGGAGAATAAACGTTAAAAACGGAGTATTTATACAAGGTTTAATATGAAAAATTATCGGCAGCTCTTTCTTCAAAATCTTCATGAAATACGGAGAAAGAACGACAAGAACAAATTAGGGAAGATTTTTGGGCTCCGGATTCTTCTCTGATGCAACAAGTTCAATCTTTACTAGACCTACAATGAAACAACAAAATTTTAGGATAATTAATGCAACGAATTCACGAAAAGAATTCCAAATTTCTTTGTGAATTCTGATAAAGACCTATCGTTAAGAGACTCATACCTTCAGTCCGTTCTGATCAGTGTAGGCAGAACCATGAAAGAATTTGATTATATTCTCACAAAATTCTCTGGATTTCTCGAGATTAACAGCATGGCCAGCATTGCTGATGACGACGAGCTGAGCGTTATCCCCTAAATGCCTGTAGATTTTCACATTAGAAACATGTATGGACTCTGGAGCTGCACTTGATAATCAATTTACTCACCTCTTTAGTCTGTGTCCGAGTTCTAAAGGGAAAATTTGATCTTGCTCGCCCCAAACTATCAAGGTTGGCTGTAAAGATAGAAACATCTTTAGCATAATCGCAAGCGGTTTTTCTTTCGAGTAGTTTAGTTTAGATAAGATGGAACAATCTCCAGGAGCATGCTAGTGGATTCGGCAAGGGTAAAAACTGGCAATGGAGAACAAGGAATGATCACCTGCGTAATCTCTGGAAGGATCAAGTGTTTTCTTTCGTTGATTAAAGCATGGAGTAACTCGACCTTCTCTCGAGCATAATCTGTGCACATCACCTGGGAGAAATGACAAGGCCAGTAACCTTTGAAGCAAATTGAGAAAAACCAGAATGCTGTTTGGTAGATGAATTAGGAGGTTTGGAATCAATCGGGGGCAGGAACATCGATAATTTTAAGAGAGGAGAGAATCGATCATTTACCTGTATGTAATCGCGGAGGAAGCAAGAGGGCATTATGCGCGGCGGGCGGACAAAGGACAATCGGACGAGCTGGCGTAGCTTCTCCGGCCGCTGGGGAAGCAGGATCTCCGCCGCGTCAATCAGGTTGGACACGACAAAGAGGCCCTCGGCAAGATCCCGCTCCTCGAGGCACACGCCGGCGCAGCAGAGCACCACCCGCTCCACCGCTGACGGAAACATCGCCGCCATCTGGTACGCCACGAACCCTCCGTAGCTCACCCCGACAAGGCCGAATCGCCGCAATCCGTGTTCCTCCATGGCGGCCATGACGCACCGGGCTTGGTAGGCCTCGGATCGGTCCGGCCTGGGCGATTCGGAGGCGCCGAAGAAAAGGAGGTCCGGCACGTAGAGGTCGAATCCGGCCCGGCGAAGGGGGCGGAGGTGGCCCGACCATTGCCAGATGGCGGTGGCTCCGAACCCGTGTAGGAGGACGAGGGGAAGGCGAGAGGGGTCCGGGCGCGCAGGGGCCCAACAATGGATGACGGCGCCGTCGGCGAGGATGGTCACGGAAGGGCGGAGGCCAGCGGCGAGGAAAGCTCGTCGGTGGCACCAATCGCGCGAGAGGGTGACGCTAAGGCACGGCAGCGCCATCTCGACGCCGGTGCCGGCGAACCTCGGAATCGGTTCCGGCGATTTGCCTTTATTGGGTCGGCTTCGATCGGGACTATATGGCCGCGCCAGAAGGGATCGTCATGCTTCCCTGCGGTGATCGAGACAGGGATCAGGAAATAAATAAAATAATGACGTCATTAAAGACCACACGGGGTCAAATAAGATGACGTGGACATGGCTGTGAACGGATCATATCTATTTCCTGTGACCGAAGAGACACCGTTTTCATGGGGAGCGAGGCGGGAGTCACGGGGCGGTCGGCCGTTTTAAGAAGTGCGTAGTGAGTTGCCAAACCGAAATGGAAACGTCATTGGCATTCGCTACCTACCAGCCTGTGGCTTGTCTACCTGTTAAGGTTTATTTCAGCAGGGGCCCACGTTAGATGAAGCATGGTCCAATCACTAAATAGATAGGCGGTGCCTTTTATTAGGGTGGGAAGAAATAGGAAAAAGTCTTTTAAAAAAGTGCCTAATTTTATTTCCTGTATTATTAAGCTTTTTTTAATCAAAATATTCCTATTTTTAAGGCCAAGATTTGTCTTCAATCCTAACCGGTTAATCCATAAAGACCAACATTTAGTCATGATTCTTGCCCATTGGTCCACGTTGACGGGTGGCGTTGAGTGTGTTGACTTCCAACGTCGACTAACAAGTATTTTGGTTTGAGATATTTACATTTACAGTGGTTTTTTTATTATTTATAAAGAATTACTATAGAGATCTGATACTTAAGAACGTTTCTATTTTTTTTTCTTGGTACAAGGTTAGTTTTTTCTTTTGGGGGTGAGATTAAAACTGATCAGTCTTGAAAGAACACAATTTTAAGCTTAGAAACGATAAAGTGAGAGATTTACATGGAAGGAAAAATACAAATCGGACTTAATATTTACATCCCAATTCTTTCCCATGGTACAAACTGCAGTCAAGGTCACTCTACATCTTTCTTTAGATATCGAAATGTTAAATGTAATCCCAATTAGTAGATGGTAATTTACACTAATTGCTAAAGAACTTGAGGTGGGTCTAAAATGCTGATTAGCGCATGAACTGACCGAGTTTAACTCCCTCAAGGTTGAGCATTGGGCAGAAGCATGTCCCCGTCCCACAACTCTTCGAGCTCAAGCATGAAGTCGTCAGCCACGACCTCCTCTGTCTCATTTATCATGCTCTCTTGCATTGCCTGCAGCAATTTAGCAGATGAATAAATGCAATAGAATCAGAATAATATGATCTAATCTTATCTTCTAATGAAAAAAAAAAGACTTGGGATGAATAAAATTTTTCAAGCATCGAAATAAGTTCGATATGAAAAGATGGCCCAAAAGCACTCTGTTTCAGTTAAGTTTGGAAGATCCCGGCTACCACTTGCAACACTGTATAAATCGGCATGTAATGTTTACCTTGGATTCTTGTAGTTCGGTAACAACAGCTAGAAGTCTTTGATACTGTTCTCTAGCTTCTGGATACTGAACCATAGACTTTACCCTTGCAAGTGCTCTCTGCATCCTAACCTCAGTCTGTTTTCTGCCTTCTTGTAGGAAATCATCATCCTTAGCCGGTGGGCATTGAATGGAAGAGCTCTCCATTGGGCTTTCAGACCGAAAACCACGCAACCCACTTCCTTTTCGTCTCCAGCGGAGTATAATTTTCTCCACGATTCCTACTGACCAAACAACATTTTTAATGTGTTTCCTCACTTGGTGACCACGTACATGAGCCTGGACAAAGTGTATGCAGATCAGGAATGCATCCAATTAATAAGTAATAGTTGACAATGAGCTACTTCACCAGGAAAAAAAAGTAAAAAGGTAATTAAAAAAAGAAAACAATCAACATTTTATGCGTTGCCTATATTAGGCTTAGTAAACTGAGAAGAGTGCCGGAGATCCAAAACTGACTGGTAAAGTAGAATAACTGCTTTAAATATAGCAGTCAAGTTACAGCAAGAGAAACATAGTATCTAATAAGACTAGTTACAATGAAAACTTTGAAACGAAAAACATCAAACTTCAGTCTCTCCAAGAAGTCTTATGCTGACAAATAACTTATACCGAGGCAAAGGCTTTGCTGCAGAAATCATCAACAGGCTCCAAGATTATTAAGACGAGTCTTGGCAGTAAACATGACTAACAAAGCATACTAGAAGGCAGATGGACAAAATTAAAGGACTACAAATCTTTGCTGAATAAAAATGAGAAAATTCTATTGGTTGGATTGAATTTGGGTAATGAACAAAACTAGAAGTAAATTAATTATATCAAGCACTAAATCTAAAGCAAGTATCAACTAACTGTATCTGTGAAGTAGGATAGAGTTAACTTTGCACTTCACAAGAGATGAATTAATTCATTAACATTACCAGAAAAAACTAAGCAACCAACAAATACTTGCGAATGGTGGTTCCCATGCAAAGCAGATAAGGATAGTCTAAATTTTGAAAAGCCGCATATATAGTTCAAAATAAATACAAATCTATGATCTATGGGAAAAAAGAATCAATTAAAATTTGTTAATACACTTGTAAAGTTCACCCTAAGTAAAAACAAACAAATATTCAGGCTAACATATAAGGCCATCCTTCGTGATGGTTTACAACCTGAGAGTAATTTGCATAAACATCCATAGGTCTTCCAGTATATAACTTATTGAACACTTAATCCATGGATTGAAACTACCACTACATAACTTATTGAACACATTATCATTTTTTGACCTTGCAATGTTAATGACTAATTTTAGGCACCCCATAAGTAGTGAAGTGAAGAAGCACACTCCTATTAATTACACTTAATTTAGTTGTAGCTTGGAATTTATTTGAAGAAATAATCATGTTCCAATTGTAATGGATTATGATATCATTGCCTACTTGATCACCATGAACCAAGGTATTAGAATGCACATATTTTAAACAAATAGTCAATGTAACACATCTCGTAGATGAAGATTATAGTAGTTAGGCTATATTTTCCATGAGCTGGAAAAGAATTGTAAATTATCTATCTGGAATCTTTACAAGAGTAAAATAAAATAATTAATAATAATCCCAAAACTTCTTATCCTCAACAGATGACTGGTCTCTTCTACATCAGATCTGGCATTCACAGTTCTTTTAGCGCAACCAAGTTTATAATAGTTACTAGTTCAACCAAGTTTATAGGAGTTGGGAGAGAATTATCTACAAAAACAACTTTTCCAAGAGGATCTTTGTCAACGACAGTAGAAATCCTCATTGATGGGTATCCAATCCTGTCTCTAAGACATTTTCCATTGCAACACACACATGCACATTGAGCATGCACATAATACACGAGATAACTAGAAGCTGCAGCACATGCAGCAATAGTATGGAGTGCGTGACAGCAAGCAAATAAGGAAATGGAGAATAAAATACCAAAGTGAATATCAAGAAGATCAAACCTGGATCTTGACCACTCGTTGCCTTAATATTAGAAATTCCTTTCTCCCTTTCCACCCTCTAAATTTGTTTTGTATACGAATGGCAGCAGCATGTAGAGGCATAACAGACTGTCCTTGTTTTTGTGATTTAATAGATACAAGTGACAATGCTTGCTCATCAGACATTCCAGACTTATCATCCCAACTCTCAGAAAGCTTCCTTCTGTGAAATGAATGCACTCTAAAGGCTTGGTATATCCGAGCTGCAGCTTGAGAGGCATTGCGAACTGCAGTCAACGAGTCCTGAAGTGAAAGCCCAGCCTGCATATCACCATATGGAACCTCAAGGAAACTAGGTTCTGCAACACGTGCACCTGCCAAGGTAGTTAAATTTGGTATTTCATTCCCTTCTGGCTCGATAGTGAGGACTGAAAGATGGCTGGTCAAAGATGATTCTGCAAGAAAACCAGCAATCCCTTTATGACCATTTGCTGATGCTAAGTCAGCAGGAGTTCTCCCAGAAGGATAGTCAAGAGTTGGATCAGTCAATAAACCAGGTGATGCACCCATTGCAATAAGTTCACCAACTGTACGCTCCCTGAAAACATGGAAGACAAATATGTTGGGCAAGTACAAAAATCAACATGTATGACAATAAAACATCCAGGCAAAGCACCTGCCACTAAATGCTGCCCAGTGAAGGGCGGTCCACCCATGTGCATCTCTGAAGTTTATGTTGACACCTGCAGCTACTGTTGGTTCTAGAGCCCAATCATATCCAAGAGCAGCTGACAAATGTAGCACACCCTGGCCCTCCTCATCCCAGATGTTGGGGCCTTTACCATCTTCAGCAAATTTGTTCATAAGCCAAATATGCAGCCTCTCTTGTAATGATGTTTCAAGAAATTGTTCTTTTGCATTTTCAGAAGAAAACCCCAGAGAGAGTAGCTTACTAAGACGCAAATGAAGAAGCATTTCATTTGTGTTATAAATATGAGCATCTGCCTCCTCCATATGGCGAGCATCAGTTTCACGGAATTCAAACTCTCTTACTTCACTGCAAGCAAGCCTGTTAGAGCACGTCACATAAAAAGGAACCCTTCCGCATTTATGTGGTGGAGCACTGCAGCTAAGTATTCCATCTCCTACAATCTTTGCTGGAACTTCAATTTCCCCAAACATGCATGACCAATTAATTTCCTCAATGTCATCATTCTTCAAAAATGTCCCAGTAATTAACACCTGTAACATATATCAGTAAGAAATATAAGAAATGATGAAGTATTCCAGTATCGAATTATACAAAAATACTTAATCTTTGATCAAAAGACATCAATTATATTCTCAAATACCTTAGTCTCTGATCCTGAATGAACCCAGCTTGGATAGAAGTCAATTATACTGAAAAGCTGATCTTTTGAAAGTGAAAGGCTCATTATGTATGGATCTACAGACCCTTGATTTGTAATGTAAGAATCTCCAATAACAATATCACCTCCTATAGTGCTCCAGTATACTCCAGAATTGGCTTTTGTCTGTGAGTCCACAACCTCCCCTAGTTCTTTGCTCATCCACCTGGAGAAGCTATCATACTTCTTCAGACCTTCACCTTGTAAACTGGAGAGGTCCAATGACAACTGCTTCAAAAGGGAAGGGCGATTATAACTTCCATCTACAAATGCATCATTTTCTATGGCAATGCTTGTTGTAACGGTTGAATCAGTGTCATCATCAGCAATCTGGGGGAGAAAGACATTTCAAATGAGAATGTAGTAAAACAATAAGGGAATTGCCTAAGAATGAAGAAGTTATCAAAAGCTTAGAAAGAACAGAGGGAATATTGTTCAAGGCAGCATACTTCCATCCATTCAACAAAACTCTCAGGTGTCATAAATGGTAATTATCTCCATCAATGCCTATACATTTATATCCATATGACCTTTATAGTGCTTCATCGAGTAACAGAAAAATATGCAATCAACGCAACTAGATTCAGGGAAACAAAACATCAAATACCCAAACCTCATGTAGTTCAAAATCATTACTCATTAGTACTGAACATGTGAAAATTTGAAAAGAAAATTTGACAATCTACTGTAGTCAGATAGATCAACAGCAGCATGAAATATTTCTAGAGTTATTGTCCAAACTTAGCCGTACCAATTACAAAAATAAAATTCTCATCTTTCATTCAATAAGAAAATTGCAATGGTAAACTTAATGTCAAGGTAACACTCAAAACTGTCAAAATCAATTAACTGGAATTAATTGAGTACAATAAGTGATAATACCTTCATTGCAGATTTTCTTAAAGCACTGCAATCATCTGGCCTAAAGTTGATATTATCTGAAGATAGTTCTCCCTCTGTGGTAGCTTGAAAATTACTATCAAATTTCTCTATGGAAGGCTCTCTAAAGCCAACTGATGGCTGGTGAGATGGCATTTGAAGTGTTGCTGCATGTTGCAGAACTTCATTCCATGAGGCTAGATCAAACTGTGGTTTGGACCCAATAAATGCAGACTGAGAACCTGTTCCATCCCAGTCTTTGCTTACATTTCCCTGAGTAGAATAAAGCTCTGATTTTGGTTCTATGTACTGTCCTTGAAAATCAACTGGAAGGTTTTTAACAACATTACTACCAGTTACACTTCCATTATCAAATTTAACTGAAAGGAAGTAACAAAAAAATATGCACTCACCTTGACCATATATGGAAGGATCACGAACAAAAGGGTCCAATAACTGAACACCCTTCATTTGTCCACCATCATACTGCCGCATCGTAGTGAAAGCGTGGTGTCTGGAACTTGATGGATTATCTGCTGCATTGAATTTCGCTTTAGATACACTGAAAGAAATGCATGATTGGAATATGAATCAGTGGATCTATATTCAGTGTAAGATGATGCATAACAGCTTATGCTGGTGTGGTTGATACCTGATTCAGCATCTTCATAATCTAAATTGTGTACACTGTTGGGGCTTTCAACATCGGTTAATTGTGAAGGCAGTTGGCTGTGGTTACTAAAGGAATTAGAAGATGCAGGACTCTCAATGGGGTTAACTTGTAGAACTGCAACATCTCTAGTGCGGCTGGAACTTGGTTTGTGACCCTGTATAAGAAACAAACACATGAGAGACAAATTCATCATATCTGCAGTTATAAGGGTCAATAATCTCCCATATAAGTGCTCATCCTATGTGTGCTGACTAATCAATAACTACTAGTCTAAGCTTAAATATAAAAAGTAACTGCCGTAATACTCAAGACAGTGTAGCAATTCAATAGTCTTTTTCTTAAAATAAAAAATGATGTCTGCTAGTCAAGTTTTAAACTACCTTCAAGTAATCAAACATTTCTATGCTAGAGAATACAAAATAGCAATCAATCATTTTTTTTTAAAAAAAAAGTCATGCAAGAATTGTTTGCCCGCAATTGACTATTACTCAAGATGGGGGGCACAAGTATTACTCATGATTGTGTCGGATCCAAGCCTCTCGTAAGGTCTTCTTTAGGAGTATCTACACATGATTAATTGGAATGTTGGGTGTTGACTTAGAAAGACATTGTCAAGAGTTTCTATCTAACACAAGTATGAAGAGGGTAGATAGAGAGTGCCAGAGATTACTGAATAGGTAAAACACACATTTACATCTTGTTCCTCAGGATATCAAACTGCAAGAATATATGAAAAGAGATATTAAGTAGAGGATCAATAAATGCTACAAAACCATCCAAAGTTTCAGACTTTCAAAAACCTCAAAATTTACTGTTCTTAAAAAAAACAAATTAACTCAAGGTGATGGGCTACCACCTTCACTTCAAGATAGTGGACAAGCACAATGTGCATCAAGTCCCTGCATAAATCAAAATGGTGGGTTGTCAAATAATCAATGTTCCAAAGCACAATTAAAATTAGCAAGCAGATTTCAGTTTAAGAACATAGGTTCATATATGCTAGTAATTCCAGAAAGTGAGAAATAAGCACAAAGAAGTTATCAGTATGAAGAAAGGGGAACAAAAGATCAATCTTCTTAGACGTAGGTTATTCCTAGTTCCTATAAGAAGTATCCTTTTTACTGTTGTAGTAATTATTCTTTCCAACTATGTCTGAAGTTTCCCTTGCTGAGAACATATATACTAATGGACCTAAAGATAATTCTTAATGTGTTTCTCACACTATTCAACCAATGTAAAGAGATATTATCAATACCAGTATCAGGCTAATACAAAATAATGCTAATTCATGAAGATATTTTTGAAATCTAATAACAAGTCTACTCTTCAAATCATGTCCACAAATGTAGCAAAAAACTTTACAAATTCTTGCATTAGAAGAGCCAACTGCAATAATTGGCCATAGGAGAACCAACATCGAGGCAATCTGCAGAATTGCATTCATGCAACATTCCATAATTGGATTCTTCCAGAACTGGAACTCCCAGGTCCTTAATTTGGGAAAGCTCAGGCATGATTGCCAGTATAGTTTCTCAGTCACCAACTATCATATAAAAAACATGTTCTATAGCATAACTCCTTTGATTTATTTGAAAATTGAGCAGCAATTACAAAGTAAACACCAGAGGTCAATAATTATTTAAATCCTTATATTTGAGAAGAACGAATTCAAAATAACATCATTTCATCATTTTCCAGATGTTAGTCATTATGCAAGTAAAAGTTAATCCATGAAATATTGAAACTATGGATCCTATTAAGAAGAAAATTATAAATCAATTTCCCATATCCAATAAATAGCCCAACTATAGTTAATGTTGTAGCATAATTCTTTTACTTTTGTTCAGGATTCGATCGACAAATTCAAAATAATGTCAAAGGTTGAACATGATAAGAAGGAATTCAAAGGAATACCAACTCAACATTTTTTTTCTTTGAACGTTAGTTACTATGCAGCATGAAATTTGCAACAATGGATCATACTAAAAGGTAAATTATGACTCACTCTTCCAACATCCAATAACTCCTCCTCTGAAAACTTTCATTCTCTTCACCATGAGCATAGTAGCAATGAAGCACATCAACACTCCCAGCCTGAAAATGTTAACATTTAGGAAGCATGCAACAATATAGAGCATTCAGAAATTAAACTATACCACATCCTACAGAGGAGAAAGAAATTGCTGTAGCTTGTTTATGGAATTCACTTCTAAGTGAATTAACCACTTTGTACTAGTGTGCTGTAGTGAAACTAGGAAGCATGCAACAATATAGAGCAGTTAAGCAGCATTGATCAATAAAATTAGCAAAAAAAAAAAAAGATAATCTGTAAATGTCCAAAATTGATTAATAAGCTCCACAAGTTGAATCAACCGTGTGTGAGGAATAAAGTACCATATAAGGGAACTTTACTCGCCAGAATTAAAAAGAGGAGATAATGTTTTGGTTGATGTACCATTCCAGAGCTCAAAATGGCAGATAAGACTCATTTAGTTGACCCCAAACAGTTGAGAAATATGAGGTTGTCTACAGGAGTGTATGCATGTAAAATTATTTTTTATAACATTATCAAGGTTTTCTGTGGCGCGTTCTATTCAAACATATGCAAACTTGCATAGAATGCATGGTATGTCAATTATTGTTACAAAATTTCCTATAGACTTAAAAACTGAGGAAAAGCCATGCTCTTTGTTTGTGGAATTTTGGATATGCCTGCCTACATATAAAAATCTAATATGACAAAAATGGAAGGACATGGTTCACCTTTTTTGCAAAAAATGAAGATTATTCTCATGGTTATGATTTTCCTCTGTTTCTCTAAACATTTAGGTGTGTTTCCTTGGAAGGATAAAAAATAATATAACGACAGACAAGCAGAAATAGAAAATGAAGAGAAGAGGAACAAAATGATATTAGCTTTAGTTGTGTATTCTGTGAAAGGATCAAACTAAGAAGAGAATAAGTTTTCTAGTATGACCATTATTTTTCAAAGTTAAAGATTGGTTAATAAAGACAAAGGTGGCAAGTGGGCTCAAATAAGGGTAAAAGCTGAGGTGGCAGCAAGAGATAAATGAGTGACTATCATGATAGTTTTTCATCTAATTATGGACCAATATGGACCAACCATGGGGCAAAGAAGAGAAAGCCATATGCCTCTTTCTCCTACTATCCTTCCTCTTCTTCCTATGCCTCCTGATCAATGCTCACTAACACCAGCTTGTGCAGACAATTGATGTCAACTAGTGTTAATAAAAAAAAGTCATTTTTGCACACCAAGTTTTACTATTGTTTTACCCCCAATGGTTTTAGCTTTATCCAACTTTGAACATTTGTAATTATATTTATTTCATTACTTGTCTACTTATGGTTTTATTGTTTTGACTTCACCTTTAGTTAATGTTTTTAAACATACAACTTTGTTTCTTCTTATCTATAACAGAAAATTACATAAAAAGTGTGGTAACTGTAGATGATAATCGGATAAGGATGTGGATAAACAGCTTAAAAAGACCATGTTTGCCCTAAAATACTCTCTCATTAGCAAGTCTTCAAATGATATACACAGAGAAGGCATTCACCTAACATAATTTACCTTTAGTCTCTCATGAGCTTCTTTTACAGTCTTCCCATCCTTCTTCTTTCTCCAATTATGACCATCTTTCCTGAAGTATCTCAATACTTTGCGATCAAAGAGAAAAACAGATCCACCTGGAGAACATGACAAATGCTGATCACTGAAACAGCATATCATGAAAAAATATGAAGAAAACAACTGAACACCTAGAATCATAAATCAAAATTCTTTAGACATCAATTAATGCAAGCAGTTGATGACTATAAACAAAGTAGTAGGAGCCATACTGGGTGGTCTATTTGGTGGTTCTGGCGCAATATTGAACTTCCTGTAGTTCTGTAGTATTTCACAAATTTCAGCAGGGCGCAACCACCGATGTTGTGCTTCAATAAGTATCTGATCAATGTCTATACATGCATATTGAAATTACAGGATCATCAAATACAAAGAAATATATATATATAAACACAAGAATACTGTCAACCATCTAAAAGTTGAGAAGGTGACCACGCCATCACTAGTGAAAAATCAGTGTTAAATATTAAGGCCAGACGACTGTGTCGAATCATCAACAGAATACTCAAGATTTAATCCATAAAAACTGTAACCATATGCGCCAACACTGGAAGGAAGAACCAATATAAGTAAAAGATAGCAAACCGACCCCCTGTTTTTCTAAATGAAAACAGTTAATTTGCAGGAAGCCAATAAATAGATTTTTTTTCGCATATAATAACCTTTAACATGAAAAAACGATAATAAACCTCCTACTATTAGCCGCTAATAATCAACTTGATCGACAAAGAGACACCAAATCGACGACGATCAAAACCCATAACTGGAGAAGAAGAAGAAAAAAGAAACGAAGAGATAAACGAGCAACCAAAGCCATACCAAGCTGAGGGGTCAACGAGAACCGCCCGGTATCCGCCATCAAGCGCTCAGTAAGATTCAGGAACCCCAAACTCGACGTAGAAACCCTAACGCCTCGATCATCAAATTCCGTCGCCGGTCCGTTCGTCGGAGCAGAACCACCAGTGGATCAGTTAACACCGGGGCAATTCCACGTCCAGGATCTTCAGAAATCCACGAAAAAAAGTAGGAATTTCCGCAGCGCGGAAGAGGAGATCCGGATCAGAAAAGAAATAAAAATAAAGGGTGAAAAGAGTGATAGCGTACCTTCCGGGAAGGGAGAAGCACCAAGCCGCCGACTTGGAACAAAGAGGAACGTTCTGGCGCAATTTACCACACTACCCTTATCGAATCAAGTCCGGATCGACACGTGGGCGATTCTCATTCGGTCACCAGCAAAGACGTCGGATGCGGGCGGGACGCTGCCGGCGGTGCATGCTGGCGCATAGGTTAGTATATGCGGACAACGCTGTGAGCAGGAGGCCGTCAGTTATTGAGAGATGTATGCCAGTCCTTGTCGTCAGTTCCAGTTGTCAAGGAAACATTTATGTCGAGAGTGGAAAATGTAAGAAGCGAACAAAAAATAATAATTATCTACTCTCTTTTTTTTTTTTTTTTTTTTTTTTTTGTTAGTTCATTACAATTTAAATAAAAAATAAAAATAGAGACGAATTAAAAAATGAATCTAGAAAAAACAATTCTACTGTCGGTTTTGCACGGTGTACGTGTTGATTTGCTCGTCGGGATTTCACTGGATTTCACTCTGGCTAGCATCGGGTGTAACTGAGAAGAACACAAGGAGTAGAAACAGCCGCCAATGTTGGTTGCTGTTGCATGCCGAAGAAACAGCAACAGCAGCAGCGGGTGCCTTCGGTAACACGTATGTTATGTTTACTTCCAGGTGCGGATAGAGAAAGAAAACGATTCAATTAAAGAAAAATATCTTGTGAGAAGGGATGGGAAAAAATAAATGAAGAAAGAGAATCCTTACGGAAAGAAGCGAAGGTAGAGAGAAACACTTTGAAAAAAAAAAAAAAAAAAGGAATTGCCAGCTTGGGGGCGGGCTGAGAGGAAAAAGAGAGTGGGTATATAAAACGGATAATACAAAGCTGGCTGTGACGATAAGGAAGAAGGGAAGCTCTTACAAGTCTGCAACGCGCTACCCTCCTCCCTCCGTTAGCAACGGCGGACACTGTCAGTATGGCAGTGAGCTGAAGCAACTTAAGCTCTTTTACCACTACTTAATTTCTCACGTCTTACACCTGATCCTGATCCGCTTTCATGGCACAACTACCGTCCGCCCTAGCGGTCGCAAGCTCCTCCAGATCAAGCATACCCTCCCGCCTCCACCTCGTGGTCACCTGAAGTAGCCTGTAAATAAGGCAAGCCGAATCAAATTTTAAGGTGCTCAAACTTGTTTAATAAGATAACTGAGCTGAGTCAAACCAAGCTTAAAATAAACCAAGCTTTTGAAATGATTGTTTAAGCTTGGCTTGATTTATTTTTTATGAGTCTGAGCTTGTTTAAAACTTGGCTTGAGCTTGGTTCGTTTAGATATTATCAAGCTCTCAATTCAAGCTTAACTTGAGCTTGATTCGAGGTTGATTCGTTTAAATGTTATCGAGTTCTCAATTCAAGTTTGTTTAATTGTTTAAAACTTTTAATTATTTGATTGCTTATTGAGTTTGATAATTTAAATTTATTTATTTTATTTAATTTTATTGAAATGTTTATTTAATATATTGAAAAGAATTTTATTAATGAATATCATTCGTGAATACTGTTTATGAACGTTGTTCACGAATATTGTTCTCGAACGTTGTTCACGAACGTTAACGAGCTGAACACATATGTGTTCAAATTTATTTGTTTAGCTTAACAAATTGTTTAAGCTTGTTTGTTTAATTAATCTTGTGTATATTGAACAAACATAAACAAACTCTTACCAAGTCGAACACCAAATTTATTCATGAACGCTTGGTTTATTTACAGCCTTAACTTGAAGATCTCCAATGCAAGTCTGCTTGAGGTTGCTATTGCTCAACCAGCAGCGCTGCAACCTCTACATCTAGCAACAACAATAGCACTGTGATCTTAGCCTTGATAATGATCCCTACCAAGCTGCCGATGATGATGATGAATCCGATAAGGGGAGGAAGGCGGGCCTAAAGTCGAGCATCTCATGCTTCGATTTCGACCAGTTTGACAAGACCAACAAGGAGGAGAAGGGACAAATGCAGAAGTTCTTCAATTGGTTTTTCTTCTTCATCAGCATCGGATTGCTACTCGTTGTCACCATCTTGGTCTACATCCGAGATCACATCAGGCTGTAGTGGGGGTATGAACCACAAGGCAATATAGATTCTAGTGGTTGGTGGGGAGCCTGCTAACATAGATCTCGACAGTGGTGGTGGCGGCAGCATGGTAGAAGTAGGGGAGAGATTTGTTGTCAGACCCGACATTGTTGTATATTGGCACAGCAGAGGAGAAGGGGGCGCTGCAACACATCGAGCAATCATCTCAACGGCAAGGCAAGCGCTGCACCCCACACAAGCAGCAAAGGCGAAAGGGCTTTCCGTCCAATTTTGAGTAGATAAAAAACCCCCCAAAAAGTGATCCGTAGATAGATTCACAAATCCATTTGTTCATTATTTGACAATAGGTAAATAACGGAAAAGAAGGATAATCAATCCTTCCTCACAAACTAAATAGCAAAAGATTTTTCATTAGAAAATTTTCTTTAGTTTTTTTCAATCCACTCTTACAAGTAAAAGAGCATGAGAGTGATCATCGAATTTAAATGTAGATCCGTTATATTAACGATTCTCTTTGTGTCGGTCCCATGAATATGGAGGGAGGTACATGTAGATACATAAACGTCAGACGCATAATGGGATAAACTTCAAGTCGTCAGTTCTTGAAAATCGACCTCTGATTACTACGCTATAGATATCATATGCCCACTGTCTGTGATACGTCCTGAGAACAGTGATCCTTGAATTTCACGTCCTATGATTGTATGTTCCATTTAAAAATAAATTTCTTATAAATCCATTATAGTAGGGAATCGAATTGTTAATATCTCGATAATAACTTATCTTTAAATATTTGAACAAAGGCAAGAAGAACAAATGGATAGTTGTTTGTTTCCATCATTACCGTGAAGAAGTGAAATTTTTTTGTCCTATTCTCCCACAAAAGATTAGGGATAGTTTGGAGGGAACGAAGAGGTTGAATAATTGAACGATGCTATACTTTTTGCTCCTGTCTAAATTTACTTTTAAATGAATGTACAAAAGGAACCTCACAGTCTTTACCATCTGTACTTCTCAATTATTCATTCCACTTACCAACCTTCCAATTTTCTCTCTCAACAAACACAGCCAAGACTGCAAGACCTAATTAAACTAGCTAACCGAGTCAAATTTTCCAATTATTTGTGAGAATGAAAGTGACAAATCTCAAATTCTTGACTAATAAACTTGTGCATATTCAAAGCCAATTGGCTACTGAGAGCCAAAATTGACAAAAAGATTTTCCAAACAATGGAGGGCTATTTTATACTCTACTGAGACTATTCGAATGTGAGGAGTCTGGGTCAAAAATATTATTCTAAAACCTAATATGGAAAGTGGTGAGAATAAAACAAATGCAAACTTTTAATCAGCTAAACTTATCAAGCAACAAATGCAAACAAATATAACATTTTTTTTCTTTATCAATATAAAAGGAATCTAATTTGAAGGTGGCTTTCATATTCATATATTGGACATCAAGGTCATCGATTTTGTACACAGTACAAAACTAGCGCATAAAGGTGATGCTGTAGAACAAAGAAATGGGCTACCTTTGGCAATGGAGTCATCAGGGATCCCCCAACCTGGGGCTTGGTACCTGCACCCCCGGTGGGCTCGGTAACATCATCGTCTGATAGGCCGCCTGAGGCGATAACAGGCATCCGAACCCCAGTGGCGAGCTAGGAGGCTGGAGCATCGGCGCCACCGTAGAGGATGGAGCATAGAGAGGAAGTCCGGCGCCGCCGCCGCCGCCGCGGAGATGGCGCATGTAAGCTGAGATCGGTGACTCGGCCGCGGCGCTGACTGTGGGAAGCGGCGGCAGCGGAGAGAGCGGCGGTCGCGTCCATGGATCCACGGCAGGCAGCGGTTGGACCGGGACGGGGGGCGATGGAGGGCGAAAGGTAAGATGGGCGAGCGGCGGCGGCCGGATGCGGTGGAGACGAGAGGTTGGGGCTGCGGGCGGGGGCACGAGGGAAGCGCTCGAACAAGGACGAGGCGGATGCGGCGGAGGCAGTTCTGCAGGCGGACGGCGGATCTGACTGTGAGCGGGGGAGCCGGTGAGCTTCTGGACGACGTCGCGGAAGTCGTTCTTATCGATATTGTAGACGGGCGGCTGCGGCTGGTAGGGCGGCCCTCCGGCGCAGGATCTGCCACTGGCACTCGTCGCCACCTCCGGAGCAGCAACAAGTTTTTCGGTAACCTGGTCGGGATTGGGGTTAGGGTTTCTGGGAAGGGACTTGGAGATCTTGTACGAAGTTCGGTTTAGGGCCCTGAGTGAGCCCGGTAAGCTGTTACTACTCGTCTTCCCGACGCTACTATGGCTGCTGCTCGAAGTGTTCGGGATCACGGTGACGACGTCATCGTCGTCGGCGGCGGCGGCGGCGGCGGAAGGAACAGCAGAGGAATGGTTGTTCTTCATCGTTATCTGTGATTCCATTCTGCGTTTGAATCTTATTTTGTTTTATTCTCGTCTCTGAGAGGAGAGGTAACGCCAACCCCAAAAAACAACAAAAATAAAATAAAAGTAAAGTAAAAAAGAAAAGAATAATCCAGACTTTCAAATTTACAATATAGCACCCCTATTTCCATAAATTACCTAAAAATGCCCTTGACGTCAACTAGTTTCAATTTCAATCTGTCGCACGTTTACTTGGGTGGATGTTGAGTTGAACGGGAGAGGACGGGGTCCTGTTTACTTAAAATGACAAGATAAATCAATCTGAAAAGACTAGAATACCCTAGAACCCAAAAGGGAGATTCACTCTCTCTGCGGGTGGTGCTCCGCCCACCTCGGCGTCCTCCCAAAACAACTCCCGACTTCCTCTCCCGTCTTCCGATCGATCTCTTTCAAACCTCCCCCCTAACGAACTAGCGCGATTGATTCCTCCTCCGAACCCTACAAACTCATCGTCCATGATCATCGGTTCCGTTCCAGAGTAAGTTGATGTCCTGACTGTGAAGGAGACGATAATGGCGATGGGAGACGAGTCCGAGGTGGTGCACCTCCAAGAACATCTCCAAATGCTTGAGGAGCGAAACCGAGCCCTGGAAATGCTGGAGGAGATGCAGTCGAAGATGATGGCGCAGTGGGAGAGCCAAGTCCGGACGGAAGGCCGCGTCGACGAGCTCGAGTGCGAGCTGGAGAAGTCCAGGGAATCGGAGACCCGCATGCTCGAATCGTTGACCTCCCAGACCAAGCAACTAGAGCAAACCAAGATCCTGCTCGAGGAGATGAAGCTGGAAGTGCGGATGGTCCGCACCGCGTCGAACTCGCCTCGCAATGGAAGAGACGAGGCCGGCGCGCTGCGGACGGAGCTCCGCCTCGCGCTGGCGGCGGAGGAGAAGAGCAAGCGCGCCATGGACGGCCTGGCGCTCGCGCTGAAGGAGGTCAGCACTGAGTCGGGCTGGCTTAAGGGAGAGCTGGAGGCTGCGCGCGGCGAGGCGGAGAGGGTGGGCACCGCGCTCCGCCTCGCGGAGGTGGAGGCGGGGCGGCTGAGGGTGGAGGCGGAGGAGTCGGTGGCGGCGTGGCTGGAGAAGGAGGCCGGTTTCCTGGAGTGCATCCGGACGTGCGAGGAGGAGCTGGAGGCGGCGCGGAGGGACTGCGCGTGTGCGGAGAGGAAGCAAAGGGCCGCCCGGGAGGAGGCTTCCAACCTTCGCGACATCGTGAAGCAGGCGATCAAGGAGGCGTCGGTGGTGAAGGAGGCGCTGGAGATCGCGCGAAGGGAGAACGCGCAGCTGCAAGACCTGCTGGAGGCGGTTCGGCGGGAACTGGAGGAGGCCAAAGCCACGGAGGCCGCGGCCCATCAGAGCGTTAGAGACATGAAGCTCATGCTGGTGTCGCCGCCGCCGGCCACCGAGCAAGGGATGAAGGTGAAGCGGGCGGCGAAGTACCCTTCGGAGAACTGGCGGCACCGATCGGCGGGAGGGGAATTGTTCGACGCGGTTGAGTACTCGCCGAAGCAGAGGAAGATGACAACAGCGGAGGAGGGCGCGGCGACGGAGGACGGGAGGGATCCGCCGGCGCGGCAGAAGCTAAGAAGAGGCAGATTCTGAAGCGTAAGCAGTTTAATATATTAATGGAAGAAGCAATCGTCTTTTTCCACGTTGGCTTCATTTGGTGTCAGAGTATAATCAATTACAATTCTTAATGCCTTTTAAATTACGTTCAATTTAATGGAACATATTATATCATAATTTATGTAATTTTTAAAAAGAAAAACCGTAAAATAATTAGACTTTTAGGCCACTGCTTAATCAATAACTAATTAAATATCTTGATTTCATGCTGGAAATTCCACCAACACGTATCGAAGTGTTCACATTTTTCCATGCATTCCTGGCCGTTAGATCTCCGTGTTCTCCGCCGCTCTTTAAACCTGATCGTCCGATCCAATCCCCATCGTCCCGTACGACTCTCCTCATTCACGTCTAATTTCTATCCCGAGCCAATTAAAAAGGCATTTAGTGATTTAATTCAACGATAATTATCGTCGATAACCACCAAAAGCGGCTCTTCTTTAGGAATAGCGTTTCAAATTAAACGCTTTACGAGATGTGTATTAATATCTCTCGATGCTTCATTAATTCTCGTGCCAAACCTAGCGCAAACCCTTTCATCTCAAGACATTACCATGGCCGACGCCTCGCTTCTTCTCTCCGCGATCGCTCTTGCGGTGGCGCTGCTCGCCGTCGCCTCCTCTGCCCAGGGCCCGGGCCCCGCCCCCGTCAAGCCTCCGACCGCAGCGGCTCCCTTCGCGCCCCTGCCCGTCTCCCCTATCGTCCTGCCGCCGTCCCTTCCTCCCGCATCGGGAGCCTCGCCTCCCCTCGCCGTGTCTCCCTCTCTGCCGCCGCCGTTCCTTCCGCCTTCCGCCTCGCCGCCGCTCCTCCCCCCGGCTTCCTCGCCGCCCGCCAAGTATCCCTCCGTATCGCCCGTCGCCTCTCCTTCCGCTCCGCCGTCTTCCGTTCCTTCCGCCGCCCCGTCCTTCCCTGTCTCAACACATCCGTCTGCAGCGCCGGCCCAGCCGCCGTCCCCGGGCAATGGCGCCTCTGCCAGCGCGATGAGCTGGATCGCCGTCGCCAGCGCCGCGATCGCCGCCGTCGCGCTCTAGGTCGGAGAGGGCCTGCTTTCCGACGTCGCTTCCTGATCGGACGGCCACGCTTTATTGGGCCGATGGCTAGTTAGACATAGTTAGCATTAGCAGTTGCAGAAGCGTCCTGTTTGGATCTGTTTTCCTGTCACCAAACCCGTACGCTTCTGTAATTACTGTTTCCCTTTTTTTTAGATGTTTTTTTTTTTCTCGTTTAATATTTTATGGCCAAAATAAGTCTAACAACAAAGGAAATACTACATGTGTCTGTCTACTTCCTTCCCTAAGAAATAATCAATTCCCTAAGAAATAATCAAGAAGAAGGGCAAAGAATAATACAAAGATTGCAACTAATTAAGGATGTTCCAAGCCTTTTAAGCTAGCTAAAGGAATCACATAAGAATAAAATTATTAGTTGTTTTTATTACCTACTGTTTAATTTATTTGATGTGAAATTGTGCAACTCTTCATCCATTGGTTGCTACGGGCTGGCTGAACCAGCCCACTTCTGCATACGTTCCTGAGCAACTGCAGCCTGTAGATTAAAAACATAACCGAGATGAAATTTAGAAATAGTCACTTAAACTCACAATAATTGGACAACGTCTCACCTCCTTAACCCAATCGCATTTTATGGTAATTATCGCTAAAATCAGGGTCTGTACTGCAGTTCCACCAATCATTCCTCCCCATATGCCCTGTAAGAAACATTACAAGGTTTCTATTGGCTTTTTGAGGATCGTCTTATTGATGTTGATGCACACAACTTGAACTACTAGATTAAAATCATACTCTTCTCCTTCCTAAGGTGTGCAAATTTAAGCTTTGCAATGCCCATACAATTCAAAAGTATGATGCATATGGAAAGAGATACATACCGAGACACCGAGATTGAAAATCCATCCCATCACAACCCCAGCAGGGATCCCAACCAGGTAGTATGTACCTATATTAACATAGGCTACAAAGGATTGCCATCCTGATCCAACAGCAACACCTGCAAAAGATGCAATCAAGTAAGAAACAATTACACACCACATAATGTTTTCAGATGTTTTATTAAACGAGAGCTGTAGTGATGACCAGTGAGACCAAAGGATTGTGATATACAAAGGAAGAGAAGAATGAATTAGTTCTCTGTTTGGGAATAAGACTAACACAGGAGCATAGTAGAGGCAGAAGATAAAACCGCCTTTTATTTCCAAAGTGACGATATTAAAGGATGTGATTTTATGCTAGAATAACCATGTTTCATCAGAAGCTGCCATCAAGGACCAATGGATGGTGCTAGGATGCAAGAGTGACCACAGAAAATATAACTACTCACCGGAGAGAACTGGCTGTATGCTGTTGAGAAAAATTGTGAACGTCAGTAGAACAGACAGCTTATCCACAGCTTTGATAACGACTGAGCTCGATGTGTAGATCAAGGCAAACTTATCATGAAGCACCGCGATAAGAAGGCAGAAGATTAAACCTATCAAAGAAGAAGTCACCACTGATACAATGGAGGCAAACCTTGCAGCTTTTCCATCACCAGCTCCGAGCTCGTTGGCCACTCTCACTCTAGTGTATCAGTGTATCACAACAATGGATAATGTCAGCAAGCATCAACAACTACGATCATAATAATATGACAGCTGAAATTTACCATTTTGATAAATTATGAAAATCAGAACTAGCTGGCACAACAAGCATGGTCATACTCGGATCCATATTTTTCAGATTCATACTCACGTTTAGGGATGTAATCGAGCCGAGCCGAACTCGAACTCGTGCCAACTCGAGCTTGAGAAAATTACATAGGCTCGACTTGAGCTCGAGCTCGATCGAGCTTGTGAGTTTGAGCTCGAGCTCGAGCCGAGCTCGAGCCTAACTTGGAAAAATAAATTAAAAACATGTTCAAGTAGGGATTCAAACTGTAGACCTCAAAGACACCAAATGATATGCTCTAGCGGCAAACTCCTCCTTAACTTATCTTTCATTTTAAAAGTAATAATAATTTTAATTATTAAAATATTAAATTAATCTGGCTTAACAAGGCTCGACGAGCCTCAAGCCAGTGTTAAATGAGCTTGAGCTCGGCTCAAATGTTAAACGAGCCGGCTCGAGCTCAGCTCGAGCTCGAGCTCAGCTCGAGCTCGAGCTCGGTCAAATTCGAGCATCCAATGTGAGTAGGGGTGCAAATGAGTCGAGCCGCTCGCGAATGGCTCGGTCAAAGCTTGACTCGAGCTCGAATTTGACCTAGCTCGAGCTGAGCTCGAGTCGAGCTTTGACCGAGCCATTCGCGAGCGGCTCGACTCATTTGCACCCCTACTCACATTGGATGCTCATATGTTCATACTGGAGTCCAAGTAACAGTTTCTCGACAACGTTGAGATCAAAATTTATTAGACAACCATGGAAAAACATGTTGACTGATTCGTGTATTTTGAACTGCAGTGTATGAAAGGGGTAATTGCAAAGTTCATCCATTACTAATTACGGCCGGATCGTAGTTGTGATTCGGCCGTAATTGGTTATGATCCCTTTATGGGTTCACCGTCCCCAACAGGTTATAGTTTGGGTCGGAGCATGCTCAGCGTTCGACAACCTGGACACTTACCCACTTCCAGCGGCCTCCGGCCGCCCACTCTAACCCAAACTATAATCTAATGGGGACGGTGAACCCATGAAGGGATCGCAACTAATTATGGACGGATTGCAATTACGATCTGGCCGCAATTGGGAGTGGACCATCCCCTGCTCTACTTTTTTGTTAGGGAAATTTGACCACTTTCTATTTTACTTTAGTTGTGTTAGTATTCCATTTCCTTAGTAACTGAGCACCACAGAATATACTTGAACTTTTTTAACTGCACAACGATCTTAACCTTACAAGTTTTAACTGCAAATATATCAGGTGAAAAAAATAAGTCCTCAAGTTAATGTTCATGTTTTGCTGACTATTTGAATAATGAAATCAAACGTATAACAAAACAGATAGAAAGTAGCATGGTTTAGTTAGTGTCTACGTACCCTGTACCAGCAAAGAATGCCAACGGAATCATCAGTTCCCAAGCATTAATACTCATGCTATTAACAAAACAGTTAATTAATTTAGGTATAAAATTTTATTCATGTTGAATAAAATAAATTGATTTGAGGCAGCATACCAAACAGAGATGGCATCCACGGCGATTTCTGCATCCTCAAGATCTCCCGTCAATAAGATCAGTATTCTGTAGTACCAGTTCTCCAAGCTGCAGAACGACCAAGTACCAAGAAATCACTACTAACGAGTCCCTTTAAGTTTTTGAACTTGAAATACGGCACTAAAGTATTGGCAAGACCTTGCAGAATTGTCTATCGCATGAGTTACTTATCTTGTTCAATGATAAGAGTAATTAAATACCAGAGCATGATCCCGGAGGCAGCCGATAGCTTAACGAACTCCCACAGCTCGGAAAAGGCTTCCATTGAGAATCCATTCCACGTCTCAGGGCAGCCGCCGCACGTCACGTACGCAAAGAGGCAGATAATGCCGACCCACCAAGAGAAGTCGAGGGTGAGCGCGGTCCCGATGAGGCCAAACTTGAGCTTAGACACGAAGAACCAAGTCACAAACAGGTGGACCACGAGCGCGAAGGCGGAGACCGCAACGATGATGGAGTTCTTAAGTTGGCACTGCAAGTATCTTTGGAGAGGGAAGAGGAATGCGAAGGATAAGTGCAGGGGAATGAACCACATAGACACTTTCCCAGCCTGCTCCGCCAGCTCCGTCGGCTGCCCCAACAGCAAAAGGATCGGCGTCGCGAAGAAGTACATGGGGAGCAGGAGAAGCGCAAACAGGAAGAGGATGATACATGAGCGCTGCAAGTATACGCCCAACATGTGGTACATTTTCGCCCCGAAGGCCTGCCCGCACAGGGTTTCCAGGGCGCTCGCCATGCCAAGCTGCAGATATGGCAGCAACAGTTCCAAGTTTAAAAAAAAAATGACTAAAATCCGAATGCAATGCACCAACAACACTTTCATCACGAAATTTGTACTAAATTTCGCGATTTCTGGAATCATTCATGTTTTTCCTGTAATTTTGAGCATCAAATTACAAATTAAGAACAATGCGATGCCGTCGTTTAGAAAACAGTGCTACTGCTAAGCAAGCAAAGAGGACCGCTAGTTGAAAGCTGCAAAAGAGCGACTGAATCTGAGCGCAAAATGCAGCTTTCAGGACGTCCAGTTCCCAACTATAGAAATGTGGAACGAAAAAAAAATCGAGAAAAAAAAATAAAATTTGCGTAAAATCGCATCAGAAATAAAAGCGAAAAAACAAAAACAAGATGGGATTTAGCAACAGGGATGGAAGAGGCAAAACATTGACATTTTTAGCAAGGAAAAATAACCATGAGGCCGAAGTTGAAGCCAACAACGACGGTGTTGGCGATGGAAATGGAGGCGAGTTCGAGATCGCCGAGGTGGCCGGCGAAGGCTTGAGTGATGACGTTCATACTGTAGGTCACCAAGCGGGCGAAGATTGCGGGGCCAACGATCCTCCACAGTTTCTTGGACTCAATCCACCACCTCCGCGCCAACCCTAGCTCCTCCGCCTCTCGCTCGCCGCAGAGGAGAGGAACTCTACCGTCAACGCCGCTCGCCATAACCCTCTTCCTCTTTTTTTTTTTTTTTTTTTTTTTTCCGTCGCGGAGCGACGCCTGAATTTGAAAGGATAGGGCGTCGGTGGGTAGAAATTAAAATTGAAATGATATTCTTTATCATTTATTTCTGAAAATATTTATTCATTTCCTCCTTTCCATTGGAGGGCAATTTGAATTGGAGTTAAAAATATTAATAATAATAATAATAATAAATATAGATCAAATCCTTGTGCATCTTTTGAGTATTATAAATGTCTACTTACTTGCTTTTTAAAAGCAGATGGAAAGCATTGTGCATTTGTATTTTTAACTTTGTTATAAAATATATAAATTCATGCCTTTACACCTGGCTCATAATATTCTTACTCTAAAACAAATTAAAATATTTTCTTATTAGCTAAAAGAGAGTTAACAGAGAAATTATTTCATGCTTTAAAATGATAAAAAGGTGAAAATAAATAATATAAATAAGGAAAATGATTTTAAAAACAAATTAGAGATTAAGCCGTGATTTATGAGCGGGAATCCCAGATCCCTGAACAACCCTAATCCCTTATTCATTGGATGAACTAGATCTCACCTATTTATTTAATAGATGAAGTCTAATTCACCCACCCAATGAATAAATAAGATTTCTTATGATTTAAAAAATTCTAGATCAGGGGATCTGATTTCATGATTTATACCTCCTCTTAAACACATTCATAACAAATTTTCAAGTTCGAACGCAAATTAAGCAAATCCTGCAATCGATATATCACCCTAGTAGAAATCTTTTTTAATCAATATATCACAAGTTTATTAAAGATGTAGACCAATTCAATAAACTAATACACAGAAATTAAATATATATAAAAAGTTGAGAAGTAATCAATTATAATTTACACAACAAATCTATAAAAAAATCTGTTGAATGACGGTATCGGCATTCCCGTTATACTGCATCAGGAGATGAATTGCATCTGCCCGGGGCAAAGCCAGGAATTCCTGCAGAGGAATTATATCAGAGTTATCTAGAAACCCAGTAGGACAAAGAAAAATAACATTCGCTAAATAGAATTAGGATTTTTTTTTTAACAAAACTAAACAGAGGCAGAAGATGCTAAACATGATTCTTGGCATTTTATTTTCAACTGATTTAGCAAATTGAAAGTTGCGTAAACAATTAGATGAACATCATCATTTATGATGGAAGGTGGCAGGTTTCCTTATCCACTTTGTGGAAGTTCTAGGCGAACTATGTTCGCTCTATCAATCAGAGTAGGTTAGGAAGTATTAGAAAATGGACAAGACGAAGAACAAATAAAAGTATCCAACAGAATTGTGTGCTGCCATGCAAGACTTACCATAACTTTAAGTATGGCATTTTCATCACAAACATTTTCACCAGGTGATACTTGAGAGCTGCTACCATCTTCCTGAATTTTGCTATTAGAACATATAGTCATTTGAGAAGATCCATTTGTATCATCTGCAGCTGGCTTGGCTGCAGGATTACTGAATAATGGATACTCAATTTCTTTCAGTTGATCTATTTTCAAGAACTGCTCAAATCTGTCTTTGCACATCTGAAGCTTAAACCACTCGTTATGTGTATGAAGTGTCGCTCTCACTATTTTCATTAGTTGTGGTTCTTGAATGCCAAGCTTCCAACCCATTGCAACCTGCCCAAATAGAAAAGACATCAATTGGCACAACGATTTTAAATGATGCAGAAATGCTAATTACACTTTCTGGATGTAAAAAAATACAGCACAGTGCGCGAAGCTCCCGCTATGCAGGTCCCGGGGAATGATCCATTATACGCAGTCTTACCCTGCTTTTTGCAAGAGGATGTTTTCAGGATTTGAACCATGACCTTTTTGGTCACAAAGCAACAACTTTACCGTTGCACCAAGGCTCCCCTTCAATTACATTTTCTGGATGTAATGAACATAAATCTAGAATACAACTAATTGACTCAACCCTGTTATTGAAACAACTTTCATGCATTAAATAAATGATAACTATTACTAAGGAAGAGAATAAATTGTCACGGATGATTCGATCAAACTGTTTCCCTCTTTTATTACTAGCCAATCAGTTTAATGAATGTGGCATAACAATTATGACCAATCGACTAGCATGGTTAACAAGTACACACTCCTAAAAAAGAGTACCTTTTGCTTGAATCAAGGAAACAAGAATTCACCTGCAGAGATGTTGCAAGGATGGGCAATGGTACTGCTTTTGTAAGAACTTCTTCACAAGGTTTAAGTAAACATGCTAATGTCTCCTTCAAAGGTTTCAGCAGATCTTCATTTTTCGTAGCTAAAGGGGCTAAATGAGCGCGTGCCACCATAAGAGCCTTCTCATGTTCACCGCTATTGACTAGAGAGAGAAACTCAAACTGAAAACATTGCATAGATTAGAGTGATTCCAATCCTTACGTGTTTATCAAAGATAACAAGATAGGATAGTTACCTGTTTTAGCTGGAAAAGTAGATGAGGATTTTGAATAAAGAAGTCTGGATCAATCACCTTTATTTCTTCAACTACTTTTGCAGTCATCCCCTTGTAAGTCAGATCCCTCATCTCTAGAATAATATCATATTTATTCTCTACATGTTTCATACTTTCAAATAAATGTTTTGATACCTGAATAAGAGAACAAAATAATCAATCTATAAATACTGGACTTCACTCGAGAAAAAATGAAATCAATCTTTACATGATCCTCCTGGACAGTATCCTCCAAACAACCAACTGGCACATGCAAAATTTCTTGGGTAGGCATCTCCATCAGAGATGAACATGGAGCATACTCTTGTTCTTCAACCCGTCCTCTCCATTTTTTTCGTCTTTTTTGTCCTGTCGCATAATTTCTGCCACTCCTAAATCTTCTACAAGAAGTCTCTTGATGAGTAATATCACTGGTGCTGCAGTTTTCATTATTGTCAACCACTTCACATGCAAATCTTATTTCACCAATGCTTGTTGAATCAGCATAAGATTCTGGAACACCTTCAGCATCAGCATTGTCCACAGAAGTTTCACCATCAGAGAATTTACTGCTGGTGCATTCTATGTTTGACGAAGAGCAATCTCTTGATGAATTATTTTCTTGTTCTGATGCTATATCAAAAGATGTTAGGGAAATGCAACAATAGCAAGGATTTAATTATTGTACTGGAGGTTGAGCTCATTGGAAACAACATTATACCTGGTGGAGAATGAGAAACACCATCAATAATGCCCCTATAAATACAATACTCATGAAGAAGCTTGTCGAGAATTGAAAGATCCAGTTTCATTCGGCATAGTTCATTCTGTAACAAATCAAAGAAGAAGAAATAATGGATCTCCATTTTCCACTGGATAAGTTAGCATGAAAGTTGAAATAATGGATTTGACTATCTAGATAAGCATGAAATAATGGTGCTAATATATCCTACCATTAGGAGCATAATGCAATGGCAAATCCACCTCGCTCACACATCTCCTTTATTGATAAGATCTACCTTTTCCCTATTTCCACAGCTTGGTCATTTAATAACACGTGAATATTTAAGAATTATCAATGTTCCCTCTCCAGTCCTCGCCCTCCCTTATCCAGCTTGTTATTTCCCCCTTTCAATATGTCTTCTCCCTCCTCTCTTCCACTTCTTCCTTCATCTTCTCTTTCCTCTTGTCTCTTCTTCCTCCTTCCTAGGTCTTAATTCTCCTCCCCACTTTTCTCTATTCACAGCAAAGTACATTAAATTTGCTATAATATTGCAGCTATTAGCTTTGCCAAACTGATTTGCATTTCTATATATAAGTTGATTAATTACAGAAAACTGATGATCTCTCATGTGTCTCTAAATAAGTAAATTGTGTTAAGTTGATGATGTTGATATAAACATAATGTGCTTACTAAAACATGTTTACTAATATCCCTCTGAACAAAAACATGGATATGCTACATTTGGTTGTTTTCCATTTAGAAACTACCAACGTGAAACATTTGTCATTGGTCTATGACTTTAGTGAGTTTAATTTGAGTAGGTTTTGTGTTCTTAAAATCCTACTTTCAGATCCTGGCCCGCCAATGGCTCCTTCTCGTAATCATGAGTTCACAATCTAGTCTAGAACTATGTTGCTCACTCAAACTGTGGCATCCTCTGAATTGCATCCTCCTCTTAATTGACTCGACACCCATAGCGAGCATTGAGGGGGATAACTTATTGTGTCAAACCTAACCACTACAAGACCTATTGACATCGTCTAAACACTTCTGCACAAGCTTTGATGTTATGGAGTCCTTATGGTAGGTAGCAATAGTTTCTTTCTTTCTTGTAATTCTCTTATGCTTGAAGTGTCAGTGGTCATCAACCTGCCAGCTAAACTTCCTTTTTCATACAGTGATTTATTAGCTGAAGAGAGGTGTCTAGACCAGCAATATACATAAGCATATTGTGAATTGGAAATGTATCATACATAATTCAAGAAAGACAATCCTTGGTAAGCATAAGAAAGTTATTTAAGAACTCAATGATCATATTTTTACAAGAAATATGCAGGTATATAATTCCAGCTTTCAGGTGTTAAGTGCAAATGAATTTGACTATTGGAAGTCCATGAAGATACAACAAAAGCTAGACAATGATGAACTAAATAGTGTTTTTAATGGTACAACATAAGAAATGTGTCATTAGAGAAGAACCTGAAATGCATGTAACAGATCTCCTTTAGCCATTCTTAAGCTATCAATTGCTCCTTGTCTTGTCAACTCCACAGCATGTGCTAGGGCTTGAACATCAACCTGAATGTTTAAACTAATGGCATGAATCTAATAAAATAAAATCTTGAAAAGACAAGTAATAATCAAGGCAGTTACTTCATCAAAAGGAGGTGCCTCATACACAGCATCCTGCGCTGTTGCATGAGGATCCCTGCCCTCAAGCAATAATCTTTCCATCGGATCCAAGATAGGGGATGAAACACCTTGACGATGGCAAAACATTCTATGAATGCTGTATAAAGAAATTATAAGGTCACAAAAACTGTTACTAGTTAACAAACACAAACATGTATTTTTAGATAATATAAAAAAGGAGGAAAATTACATACCTTATTAGGTATCTTAACGTCAGAGAAAAAATTGGATCATAGGCATGCAAATGAGATCTTAATATGGAAGTTATGAGCCCAGCAAGATCCAATCGTCTTCTTTCAGACCACTGATTCACAAGAGACAGTCTTTTTTTCAGAACCTCAATCTTGCAATTCTACAATTGGATTCATAGGCAGATAGCAAAAGCCTACATGAAACTTTCAGTTATGCTACTACTACAAGACATTTCAACAATAGCAAAAACACTGTACTGTTTAGAGCATATAAAACCCATATGCTGGTAAATTTGTATCCGCCATATTCAAATTATGATCAACTTGCAAAATGTCAAAACTTCACTTTGTAAAACAAACAAAGGAGGAATTAATTAGATTTCAGAGCATGACCTCTTATGATCATGGATTGTCAAAACTAAACACCACAATTCCCAACAGTTGCGCACAGTATAAATAAAATAAGTAGTGAGCTTTTTATAGCATAGGAAGGCAAACATTAAGAGCTTCCACAAAGAATGTTTTACAAAAGAGAAACCTAAATTTATCTACATGTATCAAGTCCGAACAGGAAATAAGCTGCCAATTGCATATATCAAGGAGAGCTTGTGTCAATACCTCATAAGCCACAGGAGAACTTTGGTCATCCTTGTCAAATATCAATACCAGAAGCAAATGTTTGAACTCCTCATAAGCTTCCTTCAGATAGGAAAAAATTGTCAGAACTTAAAAAAAAAGAGTGGGAAAAAAGGATGTCTCAACATGAAAAATATAGGTTAAACTTTAGTAAAAAAAAAATAATAGGTCATAACAAATACGAATAAACTGTAGCAAAACTAAAAAAATCTAATAATTTTATTACATAAGCGATGATTGACCACAAAAACACTCCCTTCTGCAAATGAATCAAATTTATGATAAAATGAAAAAAAAAAAAAGAAGTATAATATGATAGTTATATCTAGAAATTTCAGTACAATAGTCAAGATAAGCTCAAGCTTTAATTTCTAGTCAGTCTATACATTTGTTACATTTGTGTCAACCATAAGTAGTCCACGATTCTATGCATCTTAAATGGTAATTTGAATCCTAAATCCTGTGTATACAAGTAGAATGAGCTCATCGAACTTTACAGAGACATTCTAGTTCTATACATCCTAGAGAGGTAGAGGGCCGCTAGGTACATGGAATCTAATACTCCAGTGTACAAGTAGAACGTGATTATTGCAATCTAAATCTTCACAGCCAACTCAAGCTAATTAGGTGGAGAAGCTAATTGGTCTCCATTCTATGTTTAGTTTGTGAAACCTTCAAACGAAATTTTCTCAAGCATTCTAGCTTGGCAGCCATGTTGCTGCAATTCCAATACACGCAATAAAAAACGAAGGGGCATCAACAAAATATCACAACGCGCAAGCAAGTAAAATATCACAACGCGCAAGCAAGAGCAACGCTAGTTGTAAATTTCATATACCCAGCCATAACCAACCAACCATAAATATTCCTGTTCTATTCATCAAAAGAATCATTGGCCAAAATGTTAAAAGAAGCAGAACCAAATAACAAATTACTTACCGGGTACGCATCGAGGGCACGGGGAGCGAGATCAACGCGAAGGCACTGAATAGCCGAATCACGATCCCCCGCCGTCCCACTCCTCAAAAGCTCAATAAATTTCTGCAAAAGAAGCATTTTTAATTATACGATAAAATATTTACCCTCCGCGATAAAAAAAAAACTAATTTTCTTTCTAAAAGAGATTCGACTACTTTAGGGTAGAAAATTACTTGTTTTTGCAGCCAGAAGAGTATCCGGCGTTCGTCAAGGAGCGCGGGGACGTGAAGGCGAAGCAGGTCGATGGCAGCGTCGACTTTGCCGGCCTCGATGGAGCGGCGGATCTGGCGTATTAGACGGAGGGAGCGATAGGAGGAAGCGGAGGAGGAGCAGGGGGAGGCGGGGGGAGAAGAGGAGGGGTCATCGGGGAAGAGTAGGCGGTCGGACTTGGCGAAATCGACGACGAGGGAGTCGAGCGCGTCCCAATTCACCGGCACGGAATCCATCGATGACTACGAGGACAGAGATGTGATCTTGGAACCCGAGGACACGGAACCCGAGGTCGACCCTTGATCTTTTATAGCAACGGCGAACAAAAAAATAACAAACAAAAAAAACTCAGAAATTTAAAAGAAATGAATTCGATTATTGTTATATTTAGCAATGTTTTAATTGCCGTCAAAATGCAAGAAAGAAACCGATCGATACAAAAGAGAACGACATCTTTGCATTTGATTTGAACAACAAACAAATCGACCCCTTTCAGAACCACTGACAAGCACGTCGCAGCTGCAGTCATTGCACTGAGAAGATTTGTGTATAAAGGATATCAGTTCCCAGTGCTGAATCAGAAGCATAATCTCTTTTTTTCTGTGAATTTATGTATAAAAGACATCTAAACTTCTTTCAAGAAAGTGAAAGCAATTGAAAAACATGCTTCACAGTCCACTGCTAGTAGAGATGATTGGATTTTCGTATGCACAATGTTTCAGTAGAAACCTAATACTGCAATATGTGCTTATGATAGATACACTACAATATGTCTTACGGGACACACCACCAACTGCTTTGCCCATATCAATCTTTCAACAAGCCAACTAGCCATATGATTAAATAGGCCGGGGAAAGGACCAAAATGGCGTAAATCATCCTCGATATGAAATTGAAATTTTCTTGATTCAGTTTGATCTCCACAATTTGAACAGCTGGTAATTAGCTGGTACCAGGCTAACAAGAGGCAACAGCACATCCTGGTTTTTTTGGGTCAGAAATATAACGGCCAAACTTAATTCCTCAGTTTCTCTCACTTGACTCCGAATGCAAAGGATAACTTCGGACGAGACTTGTTCTTGCCTAATAGCTTCGTCTGATTTGCTCTTTCTTCTTTCTCCTCCATCTTCTTTCTTCGCATTGCTTCTTCCTTTTCTTTCTGAATTCTTTCCAGCTCCAGATACCGCTCCAGCTCTTTTTGCTGCTGCTCCAAAGCTTCTTTCCTTTGGGCCTCTTCCACTTTTCTACGGTTCTCCTCGAGCATCTTCTCCAGCTCCTCCCTCTCTCTTCGCTCTCGTTCCTGCAAGGCCAATGGGGCAAAGCACATCGAACAACACAGTGAATCATGTAGTTCAATTCCAAATCAATATTTTATGTTTATCTATCAATAACAAAGCACATTTTGCAAGGTTAATGAGTATACTAACCGCTTTCTCCCTTGCCTCGATAAGAGCTGCTTCCTTTTCTTTCTCAAGTTGAGCTGCAACCTCAACGACTAACTTTTTGCGGCCTTCTTCAATTCGTCTTTGTATCTCAAGCTTGATCTCCTCGGAGTTTAGAGACTCCTCAACCTTCTTTTTGATAGCTTCCTCAATCCGCAAAGCAGTTTCTTCTTCTATGAGTTTCAGTTCTGCTTCCTTTTGTCGCCTGTTCGTGGAATAAGGATGTTAACAAGAGAACTGTCGTCAAAAAAAAAAAAAAAAAGCAACAAAATGTAGTCTGGGGATATTCTCATAAGCCAGATGAACAGCCTTGAACTAGATCACTGAACAGCATGATAAGTTACATTAATCATGATTTGCCAAGCCTTCCTAAAATACAAGATTATGTTTTTTAGGCATACCTCTAAAGAATCCAGATCCAAACAAATGAATTATCAAACTGGTGAACAGTAGATAAAGCAGGCACCAATTGCATCATCAAATATAACAAGTTGAACTATACCAGTAGCTTCCTTGAGAATAGCCTGTGGAAGAAAATGTCAAGTAACTTGTACAGGTTTAAAACTAGTCACTTAAACACAACAATTTCTCCATCATTAATACACAGCCGCCACACTATACAAGTTCTCAATTTGCAACCATCGAAGGCAGAGACAGTGCAATTTCCCATTCTTTTATTTCTTTTTCATTTTTTTTCACTTGGAAGTGCGGGTAAAATTAGAAGTGCTTTTCAAACTCCAATGAGCAAACAAATAGCAAATGCCACTGACTGCACTGTTTTTAAATTGGGACATGCCACTGGGTTGTTCAGGGCCTTAGCTCCCCAGCTCAGGAAATCCAGACTGAAAATAAAGAAGAAAAATTAAAACCATGTCAGTTGGTCCAGGTCATCATGTGGTTTGATTGATCCTCGAACAGAGTTAAGTGATCTATGACTGCTATAGGGCTCCAAATTACTGAATTTGGCACCAAATTTTGGTTGACTTGGTCAAGCTAGCAAGTCCAGTCCCCCTTCCAAAGAACACTAACTGAAGGTGAAGTAGTTTCATAAATTCAGGACACTAGAAACTTTAGTTATCAACTGCTTTGAAGGAATGAGTGTCGTAGCAGTCTAAACATAGGACTTGTCAAGGGTGTCCCCTTGTTATTCTTTGCTAACACAGACCCTGCTATATTCATCTTTCTTATTTACAAGTAAAATAAAGGTTGAAACTTTAAACACACGCTTCACAAATTAATTTGAACAATGGTTCCAGCTGCACCACCTCCCTCCTCCTCACACGCACTCTCACACCATAAAATGCACAGAACAGAAGTATTGCAACTAAACTAAAGCCTCAAGATCCTCTCCAGAGTAGAAGATAAACTCTTACCGTTTCTTCTCCTCTTCCAATCTTTGTCTTTCATGCAAATCAAGACTAGGGCTTTCAGACTTGCTTAAGACCGAATTTGATATGCTCCTACTCCTCTGCCTTCTGTGTCTTCTTGGTGGCGGAGATCGACTAACTCTTCTTTGAGGACTTGGAGAGTGACTCTTTCGCCATCTTGGTGAAGGAGAACGACTTCTTCTACAAATAGAGAGATGTTTTCAGACAATTACATTAATAACATTTAGAAACGCTCAACAGTTAGGAAAAACCATTATTCTCCAGGCACGACCTTAAACAAAAAGATATAAAAGCAGGCAAGTGAACGCTCATGGGAATTAAGGCAGATCACCTATAAGAATAGGGGGATCGGCTGCGATCCCTTCTGCTCCTCCTGCTGCTGTACCGGGGAGAAGGAGAGCGCCTTCTCCTATAAGAAGGAGATCGAGATACCGTCCGAGGCATTTCTTTTTGTACAAGCTCAATCAATCTAGCAAAAAAAGATCCGATTAAAAAAAAATTTAAAGGACAAAAACAAACTTCTCTGGCAACAATAATCCCATAAACAATCAAAGCAAAATAACAAAAAAAAAACGACATATTGAACAGATAAGTCATTTAGACTAATATCAACAAAAAAATTTTAATTTTACCAAAAACCATAGCCTCCGATTGTCGATATTTTCATCCAAGGACCGGAAGAAACCAAAATTAGTTGCCACGCAGGAGTACGAAAGGCGATTGTCACGGAAAATAGAAGGGATTACCGCAGCCAAACGAGGCGATTGCTCGACGGGATGCAATCTGGAGGCGGGGGGGCCGAGGAAGAGAAAGATTGAAGCAGCCGATTGGAACTAGTCCACGAGATCGGAGGTGGAAAATAAAATTAGGGATTGGGAGGCGAAGAATAATAATATTGGCGGAAGTACCAAACCGGCCGAATGTCTCGGCCCATTTAAACCTAAATCGGCCCATGCAAACTGTTGGGAAACTTGTGAGAAGCATCCAAGTTGAGATGCAAAATATAATTGAGTGTTAAAGTTAATTATATGATTTTCATAAATCACATTATGGATTCTAAATAGTCATAAAAGTATTTTATTTTTTTTTACTTTCATTGGCACTAAATTCTTTCTTTTTTGTAAAATTTTTCATTGAATATTAGTCAAAATATAGTTCTCGTGAGGCTCAATTCAAAACATTAAATAATTTTTATAAACCTTGTAAATTATAGTATGGTTCTAATTAGCTACAAATACATCACTTATTTTAGTCAACTATTTTCTTAGATTTTTTTTATTTAGGAGTGCTAGAGGATTAAGGAAAAGGCTTTAGGATAGAAGGTTTGCACAGGCTCGAAAAGATTTTATTTTTATCATCAATTTTTTATCAATATTTCAAATCGTTAGTGTCTAATTAAGATAAATTGAACTAATTAGAATGCGTTATTATTTCATTGTCAACGATTATGTTGATTATCGATTTATATGATAAGGGCATTCTAAGTTCATAAACATGATACACTTAATTAGATAGATCCGGGTAAATCGACTAGAAGGGATGTTGAATAATCTGAAAAAATAAATCTAGACATTTCTCGTTCTTTGGACTCAGGTTAACAACAATAGTGTAATAGAAATAAATAATACAAAAAATTGAAAGAAGAGATTCGAAATTTTACTTGGTTATAATCAGGGTGATTGTTAATCCAAGACAATGACAATACTAGAAAAACTCTTTTGTGTAGGCAGAGAAACCTCTTACAATCTTTGAACGCTCAGACTATTGCTAGGAATTGAATGCTTGAGTTGATTGATTATTTCCTAACTCCAGGGGCCTTTTTATAGCTCTTGAAAATTCTATCTATAACTTGAGGGTGCCTCCCAAGGGTATGGAGGGCACCTCCAACGAGACGGTACGGATAAAACTTTATCCGCTACGAACGACCACTTTGGCCAGGTCGAGGGTGCCCTCTACATCATGGAGGGCGCCCTCAATCATGGAGGGTGCCCTCTACCTGCAGCATATAAATAGCTTCATCCTTCCTTTAGATCTTCTGTTGCTCCGTTCGCTTGGGTGATTGCGGTCAATCGAAATAGGGCTCACCCAAACCCAATTTCCGACTTTCTCCTCGAGCAGGCTTCCGCTCCTGCTTCTCGTCCCTTGAACGCCGCATACGTTCTTCTCGTCCACCTGTGTACTCTTCCGCGGCACCTCGTCCCTTAGACACACCAAGCCTGTCGGTTCTCTCCCGTATCATCCTTCTCGCTAGCCGCGTCTACTGCTCGACTTCTTGTGCTCCTGAATTCCTGCACACTTAGACACAGGGATTAAACCAAAACAGGACTTAACCTAACTTAGTTGATCACACCAAAAATAACCTTGGGGATCCAACAATCTTTGATGTGAGTCATCCAAGTTAAGTTAGGATAAAACAATCATAAGGTAAAGATAAAATTACAAAAATAAATAAAATTACAATTATGCAATAAGGTGCAAAGATAAAGATTTTCAAAATTTAAATTTTGAACTACCTACCACTAAATTTAATTTTCCCTTTTCCCCTTTTGATCACGAAAAAAATTAGAGTACATAATAAAAATCTAAGGGTAAAAAAGTTTTAACGGGGAAAAAAATTTGCAATAAAAAAATCTAAGTGAAATTTTGAAAAACAAAATTCTAAGTGAAGTTTGCAAGTTAAATGAAAAATATTTTAAATGTTAAACCATTAACAAAAATTGAAAACATTTAATTAACAATTTTATGCTTATCAGTTTGTCAATTAAATATTCAATTCAAAAATTAACTTCCAGAATGTGACGAGGCACTAAGCCTTCTTGGTTATTGGATTATCAACCACTTCTAGACAAAGCCGTTTAATGAATTTAAATATTTAATCTACTATCTGAAAGCCTAATAGAAATTTTAATTCAAATATTCTTTAAGAACCTAATATAGGTTCCTTCCTACTGGGTTAATTAGAAATTTACGGGGAACGTAATTTTTTGGAATTTTTATAATTTGACTTTTATGAAATATAAAATACCAGTTCAGATTTCTATATTTCCTAATATTTTCAGTGTATGAACATGCATGATTTTTCAGATTTTCTATCTTTGTTTTTAATTTATCATTTTCTATTTACAGATTACCATATAAATCTAGTGGACATGTTTTGGACAATTGTATTTTCATATCTATATTTTCTTTTTCTAACTTGCAACATTCTTTTGTTAATAACTTCACAAATTTAAACAATTTGTTAGGTGGGAGAGATCGTACCTTACTTACCTTGTCGATCTTGTTGTCCATAGCTCCCCCTGAACTGTTGCTTTCTTCTGTTGACGCTCTCCCTTCATCGATGCTCTCGATGCTTATTTCGGATGAGCTTGCTTCGTGTTCGTCTTCTTGGTAACTTGCCATCAATGCAAGTCTAGAGAAAGCTTTGACCTCTGATTCGGACGACGTTTCGTCCCACGTCGCCTTTAGGGTTTTATGTTTGTTTGTTTGGACGGGCTTCTTGTCTTTGCCTTTGTCCTTCTTCTTCAATTTACAGCGATTGTCTTTTACATACCCTTCTTCATCGCAGTGGTAGCATTTTATTTCCTTCTTCTTCTACCCTGCACTTGATTAAATTGTTTAGATTTAAATAATTTTTAAAATTTACGTACCATCAGCGCTATTTCATCATCATCGAAGGAGGATTTTGACTCTTGTTCGTCCATTTTTGCTTTAAGAATAATATTGTGTTTTGGCTCCTTTTTTTGAATCTGCACATCTTGTTTCATGAACTTTAAAAGTAGAGAATAATTCATCTAAAGTAACAGATTTAAGTTCCTTAGAGATATAATAGTCATCCACTAATGATACCCATTCTTTATTTCTAGGGAAAGCATTAAATGTGTACCTTAGCGAATCTCGGTTGCTTACATTTTCTCCGAGATTCGAAAGACCGGTGATTAGTTCCTTGATTCTTGAGTGAAGATGTGTGCTACAGTCTCGTCTTCTTCTAATCGGAGGTTGCTAATCTGGTTGCGAAGTAAGTCCCGTTTTGCAAGTTTTGCCTCCGAGATTCCTTCGTGAAGTTCCAGGAATTTTTCCCAGAGCTCCTTGACGGACTCGTAAGCTCTGATCCGGTTGATTTCTTGTGGCGATAGGACGCTCAGCAGATGAAATTCTGCTTTGTCGTTTGCCACGAAGTCGACTTGTTCCTTCTTTGTCCAGTGGAATTTATCTTTACCTTCGGATGATGAAAAATCAACCTCCATTATCAAAAATAAATCAAAATCAGTCTTGAAAAATACATCCATCTTCTTTTTCCAATTCGCGAAGTCCCCTTCGACCTTCGGTGGGTGAATGCTTGATCCGATCATCTCGTGTGATTCGTTCGACAGTTAGTCCTCTTGAAGCGTCCTTGGCTCTGATACCACTTATAGGTCCGGGTAGGTCGGCTAGAAGGGGGGTTGAATAGCCTGAAAAAATAAATCAAGACTTTTCTCGTTCTTTGGACTCGGGTTAGCAACAATAGTATAATAGAAATAAGCAATACAAAAAACTGAAAGAAGAGACTCAGAATTTTACTTGATTACAACCGAGGTGGCTATTAATCCAAGACAATGACAACATTAGAAAAACTCCTTCGTGTAGGCGGAGAAGCCTCTTACAATCTTTAAACGCTCAGACTATTGCTAGGAATTGAATGCTTGAGTTGATTGATTATTTCCTAACTCCAGCGGCCTTTTTATAGCTCCTTAAAATTCTATCTATAGCTTAAGGACACCTCCCAAGGGTATGGAGGACGCCTCCAGCGAGGCAGTACGGATAAAACTTTATCCGCTGCGAACGACCACTTTGGCCAGGTCGAGGGCCCCCTCAAGGCTATGGAGGGCGCCCTCAATATCATAGGGTGCCCTATATGGAGGGTGCCCTCAATCATGAAGGGTGCCCTCTACCTGCAACGTATAAATAGCTCTATCTTTTCTTTGGATCTTTCGTTGCTCCATTCGCTTAGGTGATTGTGACCAACCAAAATAGGGTTCACCCGAACCCAATTTCCGGCCTTCTCCTCGAGCAAGCTTCCGCTCCGGCTTCTCGTCCCTCGAACGTCGTGTAAATTATTCTCGTCCACCGGTGTACTCCTCCACGACACCTCGTCCCTTAAATGCGCCGAGCCCGTCGGCTCTCTCCCATGTCATCCTTCTCGTTAGCCGCGTCTTCTGATCAACTTCCTGTGCTCTTAAGTTCCTACACACTTAGACACAGGGATTAAACCAAAACAAGATATAGTCTAACTTAATTGATTACACCAAAAATAACCTTAGGGATCCAACAAATTATAGCTCTTGCCAACATTGAGTATATAAAAAAAACAAATAAACAAAAACTCTATTGTATAGTATTGAAGATTAAATAAATGTTGAGCTTAAATAATTAATTATTTTTATAGAAAGTTGTAAATTATTTACAAGGACTTTAGTGATTTTTTTAGGAATAAAAATATATCACGCTGAAAAAAAATGAAATGTACTTTTTTTTATTAAACATATTTTTAAAGAACACAGATACATACTATTTCTGAGATATATTAAATATAACGCATTATACATTTGTACTTCTTTTCCACGATTTACGAATTATTTTCTAAATAGCCTACCATTTTAAAGCCTTTAAATGATATCCTAGAAAGAAAAAGAAAAAAGAACAAAGGAAAAAGACGAGTATGATATAAGCCGTGAAGGTATTGAAAAGGAAAAGAAGTGGGAAAATGAAATGAAATAGAGCAAGTTTAACCAAGCATTTCATGTGGATTTGGTAAACCATTCCTCAAAGATTGAAGGTACCCAACCTTAGAATATTAGGCACATCGGTTTGCTTTCCAATGCCTCAATAAAAGATAACTTTGGTCATGTTTGTTTTTTAATGGAGTGTCTAAATAGTCCCAAGAGATAGAATCTATCAGATAAAGTCGGCCTTTTAAAATTCAAACTTTGAGCCTCTTATTAAAGCAAGAAGAGCAGAGCTTGAATTTCAATGGGGATGATTCTAAAGATCTATCTTTGAACGTGCATAAGTTGTTCTTTAAATCTATGGCGACGGTAAGACAGGGAAGAAGAGTTGCATGGACGCGGCTCCAGCTAATAACTACCTGTTGGCTTGCTGCAGAATGCATCCACCTTTCCAACCACGACTGGGCTCCGCCACGCGCTGACAGAATCCTATGCATCATCCTCCACTGCCAATGTGAAACTGGAAGCTGCCTCCTTTCTTCTCTTCGCTGCTTCCTTCCTTCCTTATTCAATGCCTTGCATGAAATGAATGATTGATTGACCACAATGCCAAGAAAGTGTATTTAATGTTTTCAGAAAACGGACAGAGGTGAGTGAGTGAGTGAGTGACAAACCAGATTGTCGACTGGCTCAAATCTCACCAATAGTACCCAGCAACGCAATGAGTATGCATGTGCTTACTTGAAAGGAAAACAAACAGGGTTTCAGTTCTTTTCCCTGCAGCCAAGTAGATCACAGAGAAATACCATTGATTGTTGCTCGAGTCAAAAATCCTTGGTTCCTGCAACATAAACAAATAAATAAACTAACCTGGAGTTTGCGCCCATGGACTTTTGTTGTTGGCTTCCACACCTTTGCGAGGAAACCATCTAGGCATGTGTCGTCTATAAATTTCATTAGAGAAACCACACGGAGCATAAGGCTATCACCATTGTATTTCCATGGGGAAGAGTAGTTCGGTTCGCTCCCAAAGCTCCAGTAAGAGACAGTACAAGGGAGTGAGGAGGAGGAGCTGGGGATCCTGGGTCTCAGAGATCAGAGCACCACATCAGAAAACCAGGATATGGCTCGGCTCTTACTCCACACCGGAGGCCGCGGCGAGGGCTTACGATGCAGCTCTGCTCTGTGTCAGAGGCTCATCTGCCGCTCTGAACTTCCCGGCCTCCCTTCCCCCTCACCACTTTCCTGCCACTGTCATGTCGCCGAAGTCTATCCAAAGAGTTGCTGCTGCAGCAGCTGCCAATGCTAACATTGCGGGTTCACTTTCTTCTACCAATCCATCACCTCCTCTTCCTTCGCCTTCTCGATCACTTGATGCCGATGAAGATCAGCATCCTCTAATGGCAAGCTCAACTACTTCAACCGCAAATGAAAAGACGGATGATGAAGCTTTTATTGGACTTGGAACCTTCCAATCACCAAAGTTCACAGATGAGATGATCAACCAACTGATCTATTCCTGGGAGGAGTGTGAGGAGGAGATTGATGACTTCAACCTGTGGAGCTTCTTCTAGGAAAATACTTGTAGGTTCATCCAATTTTTTGCTTCTATTCGTGTTATGAACACCAAATTGCCCTTAGTTAATCTATCTACTAGATAGCAGGCAGCTGTAAAACTTTGTTCTTGATGTATTATACAACAGTCATTTCTGCAACAGGAACTGAAGGAAAAGAAAATCTAAGTTATCAGGTACTTTTCACATGAAATGAAACTCGAGATAAAAGAGTTAAGCTGTGAGTTCGATGACAATAGGAATCAGATCTCTTTCTTGTAACAATAAAAGAAGGCTCATATCTCTTTTAGCCCATATTGAATATCCAAATTTGGACTGAACATCGCAGGATCAAGTATCAACTTTAAATTGCAACAAACATTACTTTCAGTGTTTGTAGCTTGAATTGACTTGTAGAAATGAACACAAAAACAAAAAGAGATCAAGGAAAAGAAAGGATTCATTCAAAAGAAGTCATCTATGCAGACACACACATACATCCCTTTCACACTAACCTTCTGTCCTGAAAGCATGATGTTTTCCACATGGATTTAAAGGCCCATGTTTTATGTCCCACATATAGCTAGGCATATACTGAAATACGTAACAAAAAAGGATCCAAGCTAACAATAGCTGTCACCAAACATTTATATCTTATGGCATTTCAAGTAAACCACACAATCTTTATCATTATCGATGCTCATTTGTTAGCCAGCTAAATTGATTTGTGTTTGCTGCATAAGTTATAGCTTGATATCTATGAAGAAGAATGGCGCAAAAGTTTGCATATTCCACAGTAGCTATTTAAGAACTACTTTTTCATTTCTTTAACTCTTATGCTAGATTAGACCCAAAAAAAAAGTAAGCAAAAAGCTAACATCATTGTAATATATGAACTGAAGAAATCTATTAAGTTGAAAACTATGTGCAAAGATGAGAAGTCTGTAAAAGGTGGTCAGCAGTCAGCAATCAGCAATCACTATAAGTCTATAATAAATTGATCTAGTAGGAGTAAATGCAGTATATAGCAGAACCTGTTTAAGCAGCATGGATCCAAAGGTCAATTGATATCTTTAGAGAAATTACAACAAAACGTCGTCAAGGAATACTCAAATCCTTGGATAATACAGTGAAATATAACCAGGGTACAGCTATACACACTAAGTATACAAAATATTCAAACTCTTGCATCTAGCAATCTGCGATCCAAATCAAACCTAAATGAAGCAAAACAGACCATTTCGACATTAACATAAAACCAGGACTAATTATTTAACAAGGGACATAACCTGAACAGCTAAATCAGAAGGCAAAAATGACAATTGATAAGATAAACCTAATTGGTCAAGAAGGTTATACATGCAGCTGCACATTCTTTGCAAAACTCAAAATAAAATTCTGCCACAATATGACAAGTGACAACATAATTATAGCTGTGAAAAGGCAATGGCATTGATAGTTCTCCTGTTCCTTTTGCTTTAGGTGATCAGCTCATTGTTCTCAGTATGATGTATGAACTGGCTTGGTTCTCAAAGCTTTTGCAGGGATAAATTTTCATAATTTTAGCTTCATTAAACCTGCTAAAGGCATTTGCTGGTAACAGATAAGCCTCTATCAACATATTATCCGATTAGTAACAGAGTTGTCTAAATCAAGATCATGATACTCTGGCTTTCACAAGTTTTCTGTTTAATGTAACTAATAAAGGTATTGAAAATACCAGATGAGCCTATATCAAGACCATGGTTTCTCCTAACGTAGAGTGTCTTTTTTGTCTAATGTACCTGCAGTTTGCAACAAGCAAAAAATTAATTTGCAGGGTGAAAACTAGCACAAAATGTCCCACAAATTAATTTGCAAATAATGTAATTAGATGAAAGATTACACATGGCAAAGAAACATATAATGAGTTCACATAACTGGATGCAACAAGAGAAGTATATTAGGATTATGGTATGATATGAATTATCTTTTATAATAGGGTAGTATACATTTGGATGATAATCACAATCAAGTGATTTTTATTTAGGTCAAATGCTTTTCTATGATTAAAGAAACTCGGTCAATTGGATTTTAAATGAGAATCGTGCCATAGGTCATTAGTTTTAATATATGCAAGCTAATTTGTATGGCCAAAAATCAAATTTCAATGTTTAAAGAGTGAGAGACCCTAAATTGATGGTATTCAGTTGGAAGGTGCTTAAAAATCATATTTTTGTCAATGAATCATATTGCAAGTTAATTCTCAAATCAATTGGAAGGTGTCATTTTCACCATGCAAGAGTCTACTTAAGTTGTGCATAATTAAGGCGCTAGAGTTTACTTAATGACCATCTTTGAGTGAAAGGAATCCAAATATCTTGGTTGATGGGTTTGGGAATGAGGGAATGGAATGATAGTACAAGATAGTGTTTGGATTGTGGGTTTGGGAATGACATTTTGGGAATGATTACTAGATTTATGGAAATCAACCAAACCCATATAACTTGATGGGTTTCATTTCCATTCCTATTCCCATTCCACCCTACTATCAAACCCATACCCATAGTCATACCCATCATTTAACCAAACGCCCCCCTAGTCTTTGTTCAGAAATCATACTGCAAATAATATTCATAAATCAACTTATGAGCCATTTTATGCAATTTTTAACCATGTAATTGTTTTTCAAATAAGTTTGCAAGGTTAAATTTAAAATTTATGCAACATTAAGATGTAAGAAATTCCAATTTGACTATCTTAGATTAGAAGATAACTCAGAACCTATCTATTTTTCACAAATTTGTCCAAACTAAATTGTAAATTGTAAATCAGACCGGTTTAAATTGATGAGGAAAGTTGAAAAATTCAAAATATTATATGAGAGAAAATAAAGTAAGTGGCATAATTAAGGCGCTTCATTGTAAAATGCTGAAAAAAAAATCATTGATGAACCAATGAGATAAGCTTTAAAAATAACTTGATGTGGAAGGGGAGGCGGCGGCAGCGGTAGCAGCCTTGAGCTTTTTCTTAGCCTCCTTATACGCCTTGAGGTGGAAGTCGACGAAGAGGGCGAGGAGCGAGGCGTTGAACGCGGCATTGAAGAGCCAGCCGCGCATCCCCTCGCACCCACCCCCGGTGAAGTGGTACCAGAGGAAGACGCCGGAGACGGGGAAGCTGAAGACGAACTGCGCGATCTGAAGCTCCGTGACGGCCCGCTTCCACCGCGGTGTCCATCGCCAGCCCGCGCTACTGGAAAGGTAGTAGGCGTACATGACGACGTGGACGGATGCGTTTGTGACAAGGGCGGCCGGCATCAGGGACTGCGCGCTGGCGAGCCAGACGTAGCACATGACGATGACGATGGCGTGGTGGTAGACGTGGAGGAAAGTGAGGCGTCGTCGCTCGGAGAGGAGGATGAGCAGTGTGTCGGCGAGCTCGTAGAGCTTGGAGAGGTAAAAGACGTGGGCCCAGAAGAAGAGGGGACCGGATCGGACGGTGGCGGAGGGGGGAAGCAGAAGAGCCAGCGGGGGGAGGGGAAGCGGGCGGCGGCGGAGAGGGAGCATCAGGCGGCCATGGTAGCAGAGAGGAGGAGGACGAAGTGGTTGTGTGCGAAGGAGAGGCGGCGGAGGAGGGTGGGCGACGGCCGGGGGAGGGGGAGGATTCCGCGGGCGAGGAGGACGAGGGTGAGATAGGAGGCGACGAAAGGGATCGAGGCGCCGAAGGTCTCGTTCGGTCTCCATTCGAAGGATTCCATCACCGGGTGCTCCACCAGCCACCGTCGGAGATGAGCGTACATCCACGACACTGCCATGGTTGCCCTGACTCTCCTCCCTCCGCCTTCCTCCCGGTAAATCCCTAAGCAGTGGAGACCCAGTGTTTGATTCGCTTTTTATTTTCTGAACGCCCCTAACTTTGACAAATGCCAATAAAACACTCCTAGTTTTGAAATATTCCCAAACCGGCTTGGCGGAAACTTTAAAAATGAAGAATTTTTTAAATCGAACCCTCATGCTTCTTGAATTTCAATTGGCATCCCTCTCTTGCTAAATTCTTAAAAGAATTTTTGTTTTCCGTTGTAAATTTTTTATTCTCAAAATAGTCTTTGAAAGTTTTAATTTTAAAGATTTTTTTTTTACATGGTTGCGCCGACTAATTTAGAAAAAATTTTATCAGTCACTAAGATAAGGACTCATATAGGGCGACTAAGATAAGGATCCATATAGAACGATTTATCAACAATTGAATTAGGGGTGCTCTGGTTATAATGTTATTATCTATTGATTGAGGTGTCAGGTTCGAGACCCTACCTACGCAGGCTCTTATCAATTAAAAAGTCTCCAATTTGGGGCAATGTAGACTGAGGTGCCGAGTTCAAGTCCTCTTATCAAGGGGCGTTTGGTTCAAATTTATCAATCGGAATGGTAATTGGTTTGATTATAGAGTCAATAGAAGTCAGTTCGAATCCTCTGGACCAGTTTCCCCTGGACCACAAACAACCATTTAAAAGGTTAGCACGTGCATTGCACGTGCACGTGGAAACACAACTCACGTAGAAGTCAATCTCACGCGAAGCCCTAACCTCTCACCTTCGGCCACCTCCGCGATCCGCCAGTGCCATCTTCCACCTTGCCCAAGCCCTAACCTCTCGGAGCCCTAACCCCTCCCCGACGGCCTCCAGAATAACTTCGACGGCCTCCAACCGATCCTACTCGCGCAGAGACCCACCACGATTCGGCGGCGACGACCCGGTTCCCTGACTCCTCCGAGGCCTAGCCCTAACCGCCACCGGTGACGGCCCAAGCTCTGTCACCGTTTCTGCGTGAGTTCAACTGTTGGTTTCATTCAACTTTGAGCTTTCATGGTAGTCCGATTTTCCCCTAAAACTAAAACTCTCCCTCTTGTTCCTCTTAAACTGAAACCAAAAGGCAGATTATTATAACTCCAACAGATTGGAAATTCTGATCTTGGTTATGTGATCGATCAGCAGCAAATTAAGGGCCCATACCACCCACATAGTTTTAATCTTCATTGATTCCTCACATATGAAATGAGCAAAATTTTAAAGAACTTTAACTAGGATAAAATTTACATTGCATCTTCGGCCATGTTTGAAAACATAGCAGGTTGATTGAATTAGAACATGTGGAAGATGGCGAGAGGTTAGGGCTTGGGCGAGGTGGAAGATGGCGCCGACGGATCATGGAGGTGGCCGAAGGTGAGAGGTTAGGGCTTCGCGTGAGATTGGCTTCTGCGTGAGTTGTGTTTCCACGTGCACATGCAATGCACGTGCTAACCTTTTAAATGGTTGTTTATGGTCCAGGGATGGTCCAAGGGAAATTGGTACAAAGGATCCGAACTGAATAGGAATGGGAATCAGGATTACATTATCAGTGTTTGGTTCAAAATCTGGAATGGACATGATTATAAATGATAATATTTGTTTCAATCAACATTGGTAATAGGAATCAAATAAATTTCCAGTTTTACCCTTATTAGTTAATGCATTAAAAATTATTTAAAAAATAATATCTCTATTTTTTAAATAACATATATGTTAAAATTATTACAAATGATATTTTAATTTTTTTTTTTCATTTTAATTATTTATGTATTTTAATTTGGTTCATTTTAATTTGAAATAGAAACGCTCAATTTTAAAATGTAAACTTTTAAAGATTTTAAATTTTTTCAAGAGAGTAACTTTTTAATAGAACCATCCGAATCCTAAGAATTATGAATATTTTCTCCCCAAAGTGTAGGTCTAGGAGTCGTCCATTCACACAACTCAGCTCCAAGTAGTGATGCAATTACATGAAAAGTTGTCTGAAGAGGTAATGAACTTGCCATGTGAGAATATGAAAAAAAAATACAGTTCTATGCTTTAGCAATCTTTAACACCAACACAAAATCAGGGGATGGATTAGCATATTTTCATATATCTCAAGAAACAAAATCAGGTAATGAACTTGTCAGCATCTTCTTCACCTCCTCCCTTGACTCCTTCCTCATGCAGTATGCAAGTGTAGGTGGCAAATCATAAGCATTTGGATCCAACAGTGGATGCACAAGCACGTGTTACAGATGCACAAGATTGGAGCTATTTTTTCATAGAGAAATAAAATTTATTTTCTTTATTTTCAAAATGAAATAAATTCAAGACATCAAGTAACATATTCAAAATATCACCAAAAACAACATCAGTAATAACATTGGCTAAAACCATTTTAAACATCATCTACTTGTTTAATATAAAATGAAATGTCTCAATGCAAAACCAACTATGAGACTTAAGCAAAATATAAAGCTACCCATAAAACATTAACCTCAATAGTTGAGGATAACAATGCCAAAATCAGGATCTTAACAGACTTTAGTTATATTAAAGTGAGCACATATTCTCTCACTTCAGTGGAATCTAAACTAAATAACAAGTCAACATTCAAAGAATCTTGACAAATTGCTTTAGAAGCCTTGTACTTATCTGGACCACTGAACCAATGCTTTTCCAGCAGTTCAAGAACTTGTGGCATTCTTGAGGTTGTACCTTGCATCCAAGTTGACATTGTGCTAAGGTGACCATCAAGACTATTCATAAAACCCCGAATTTCATCATTAAACTCCTTGTACTCAGTTTCAGCATTCTTCATAGGTGCAAACTTAGTCTTCTTTGAAACTTTATAAACTTGATGATGGTATTTTTTTTTAGCAGCACGTGAACTGAAAGAATTAGATGGCAGTGACTCCATGGTAGATAAAAATTTAATTTCAGTGTTAGAATCACTCTCGTTTGTCATAGTCAAAGTAACATCAACATTTCCAAAATTCTACCTCAGTAGTAAGTGGATCTTCAGCCAGATCCCCCGTCGCTCGATCCTTGCCATACACAATATCCAAATTCGTAAAGTAAGGGAATGAGACATTATACAAGCCCTTAGCATCTTTATGAATCTGTAAAAAAAAAAAATACAAAACCAATATTGCAATTAGATTCTACATAAAATAACAACATAGCCTTTTAATTATAGATTCATGAAGGGTTCAAGAACTGATCTATTTTGTTTGGCTTATGCAGAACTATGTTTCTGTAGTTCTGTTTGGCTGTTTGATGGCACACATGCTTATGCAGTCAAATTGAGCCTCTATTTGATAGCATACAAGAACTGATCTATTTTGTCTACGTTGATGTACTTAAACAGACTTATCTTTGTGGATGCTGCTAGTTAGAATTTCATGTGTATTGTGTCATGAACTTAGGACAGCCCAGCTAGAATATAGATGGCTAGGCAGTAACAATACTGTGTCTGAATCTGCAATGGTATTCTACTCTAGGATAAATACGACGTTTAAGCTCTAGTAAACATGGTGCAAATCAAACAAAGTTCCCCTGTAACTATAAATAAAAAAGAAACAGTAGCCAGAGCGGAGTTTGAAAAAAAGGTACAACATACAATATTATAAAATTGTAAAATAAAACACATGAATTTACATACCTTAATCCATTCGGTATACCATGTAAATTCACATGCAATCTTTTTTTCAACATTATTCCAAGAACATCCACTCTTCTTGCACATTTCATTAATAGCATGGTACCTTCTCTTCAAGAACTTGATCCTAGAGTCAATGTGCTTTACTTCTATTATCAACTGGGGTAACTTTTGCACCATTAATCTTTTTATTTCGTTCATGTAATTATTCTTAAAACCACCATCTGTTTTCCAAAGAGAATCTAGGGCCATATCTTATAAACATCTAATTAAGACCCAACTTTCCTCCTCTATCCAAAATCGCTTATTCTTGCCTCTTCCGTATTCCACATCATTTTGTCTCTTGGTTATGGCCATCCACTGTACTGATTTTCATCATATTGTGGTTCAATAAATACAAATTCCAAAAGTATAATAATATAATTATACACATTATATAACAACTCAAAAACATAAATATCAAATAATGTTGAAACAGTTAGGCGGTACATAAGGCAGATAGCAGAGTTAAACAAAATCCTACATCACATTGAAAATATTCTAATCAAAATACAACAAAAGCACAAACATATGCAATAGTCAACCCATATTAAAAACTCCATTTCTCCAATTATTAAACATTTCAATTGTCATATTATTCCTGAACGCATTCCACTGGTCAGTTGGGGCAATTGTTCGTATGTATTCCACTTCATCATCATCATCACTTTCCTCATATTCACTTTCTTCATCACCCTCTATCGATTTCTGAGGATCTGTACTCATAAATTTGCGAATCAGATTATGGAGTAGATAACAGGAAATAATAATACGGACTTGGGTTTGTATTGGGAAAAAAGAAGGGGATGCTAGAATTTTCCAACGACCCTTCAACAAACCAAAACACCTCTCGATTAGATTTCTTGCTCTAGAGTGTTTCATATTAAAATATTCTTCCGGAGTCTCGGGTCGATGACCATCAAACTCATTAAGATGATACTTATGTCCACGATAAGGCGCAAGAAATCCAGAAGAATTACAATAGCCAGCATCCACCAAGTAGTAACAACCTTCGGCAATAAAACAATACTAAATGTAAGACTACAATAAAAATTAAGGTAATTGGTTAATTCACAACTTTTTTATGTATACCTTGAGGAACTTTAAGCCCAGTAGACCTACTAATGGCATCACGAAGAACATGACCGTCGTGAGCAGAACCTTCCCATCCGGGTAACACATATATAAATTGCATATTTGGAGAACATACTCCCAACACATTTGTCGCTATACCTCCTTTCCTTATGTGATAACGTTGTTTTTCTTTTTAGGAGGTGTTACTGGAATAAAAGTACCGTCTAACACGCCTAAGCAACCCTATAATAATCAAATGAATTAATGATAAATACTACTAAAACATAATGACCCTACCATGTTACTAAATACTTATCATATGTTATTACCTTAAATGGTTTCCATCTGTCATCTTCACAGCTTTCGGGTATAGGTTTTGGTGTTTTGAGTAATATGTGGTGAAGCTTTAAAACTGCATGAAGACACAGATTGAAGTGACGACTCACAGTCTTTTGACTTCGATGAAAAAGTAGATTAATTGTTCTATTTTTCTTGTGATGTGCCAGAACATAGATAAAAAATACAACAATTTCATCAACAGATGCATTTCTTGTGTCTTTTAATCCCCCAATGTCTCTTACCATATAACATAATATCCCAAAGGCTCTCCTATCTATACAGAGTTCACTAATACAAAATACATCACTCTCTTTTGTAAGACTAAATATCCATTGCATTCGCTTAATTCATTTTTCTTCCTTATTTTTTATTCGGCAAATCTTAGTACATCGATATATTCGATATGAATGTTGATAAAATATGAGAACCAACACATTCATAAGTATAACATGTGTAACCCACAATGTGCACATTAAATTTTGACTTCTGCTATTAAAAGGAGGTCGTGCCATATTTTTCTACAACAATACAAGTAAAAAAATATCAATGAAATATAGGAGAAACAAACAGCAACTAATGCATAACTAACGATGATATGTAACAAGGACACAAGTTTAATAGTAAAAAAATCATGTCTAGTTGAACAAGTAATATAGTGACCAAATGAAGGCAAAGGATTATAAACACTAGTGTTGATGTATAACTACTGATATATGATGGCGAATGGTAGATTTGATTTTAAATCCTGTTAATTTCATTCTTCAAGCAAGCAAGTTAGTCACTATAAAATTTTCTAAAAAGAACAAGGAATATTAAAGGAAACATATAATAACAATCCATATTTAATCAACATTAGAAGGGGGCATTTGTGACTTGGACAACTTTCTGGCGAACTTAAACTCTATTTAACCCTCTCAGCACCTTCTTTCCATTGATATTACATCAGTCAATAGTAGAATAAGTGCATCATGCAATCCATTATCTGTTGTGTGTTTTGTAAATAAAAACAAATTCCCTAACTTAAATACATTTCTCATTGGCATAAAATCCTATAAATTTTCAAAAGTTAACCAATCATAACTTTTTCAAAGGCAACCCCTTCTTTAATTGATTCCGCATCAGTCTATAGCAAAATGTTCTTACAAGCTGTTAACTATTATGTCTTTAGTAAATTAAAAGGTGTGAAGAAATTGCAATGCATTGGTGGTACCTGTAAACAGATAAAATAATAGATTCTAAGAGAATAGCAGGGTTGTTTGATCTTTATTCCAGAATATTTATGGTATCAATGTTCTATTCTTTGCATATTTAGCATTTGTAATTGTATTGACCCTTTCACCTATATGTTAATGACAAATAAAATATATTTATCAAAATTAGGCTTTACTTATCTGTAAAATGAGTTTCTTTTCTGTTGATTATTATTCAAAGGGTCATAAGAAATCCAAAGAGACTCTGTCACTGAGCTATAAAACTGATAGCACTGTATACAAACTATGACTCTTTCTTAAAGGATTTTTGAAGTTGAGTATGCTTAGCAGGGGATGATATTTGAAGTTGATTATGTTTAGCAAGGAAGAATATACTATGTATAACTCAATACAGATATAATAAAATCACAAATTCACATATTAGGTTTTCATAATCCTGTTAGTTTAGTCAATATGAAATTTTCTAAAGAGAACAAGGAATATTAAAGGGAACATATAATAACAATCCATATTAGGTTGAGGGCATTTTTGTAGGTCTGATCTTTTAGTAGAGATACACAATTTCTATGAATTTCCAACATATTCTTATTTAAGCATACTTGCTCCAAGCTACCGTTAGAAAAAGAAAATAATATAACGCCTCTATTTTAAGTTGAGGATGATCACTCCTACAATCGAGAGGAAAAGACATTACAATGAAGAGGTACTTGGTGGTGAGCGTGGAGAGGAGATGCAGTAGTTCGTGATCATGTCGGAATACCTAAATCACCAGTACAGAGCTACTGGGGAAGGCGGAGGAGTTCGGGTTATGGGAGGAAGGGGATCTTCGAATCCCCGGCGAGGTGGCGACGTTCGACGAGGTGGCAGCGTTTGGCGTCGTTCGAGAGCGACGTCGACTTCGTTCGAGAGTAGCTACAAACAGAGGAGAGGAGATGCGATGGGAAATATTAGGTTAAGGGTATTTTTGGTATTAAGGAGAAATTTTGATTACTGCAAATACAGGAATAGATGATTGAAAGGGTGGGATACGGGAATAAACCATTACCCACTAATAAAAAATCATTCCCTCATTTGTACTCCCATTCTTATAAACCAAATACTAACATTGATTGTTATTCTCATTCCCTACTTGTATTCCTCCCAACCAAACACCCCCTCAATTCTTTATCCGCCGGATACGTGATACTGAGGCTCCCCAAAAAATCCCTTCGGGGGTTTCTAGGGTATGGGGCCACGAAGCGGTGGGCCCAACCACGTTAAAAAGTTTATCCTACCTTAGTTTTTAGTCCCTCAGATGGATCTAGTGGCTAGCGCATGAGGTGTTGTCACCATGAGGTTTAAAGTTCGAATCTTGACAAAGTCAAAATAAATGTCTACCTTATGTGCTAGTCATTATTCCAAAGACCAGTAGCTATCCGTAATTTACTTACTCCGTGTTATCTTGGGATAAATTGATGAAGACATTGAAGACGAACGTATTCATTTTTTGATATCATACAGGACGACTTATCAACTCAAAGATATTGATATTTTGGCACCATATAGGACGGCTTATCAACTCAAAGATGTTATCAATAGTCCATTTCGAAACAAAAAAAAAACGTGAAGTTAGTGTGTTGTTTGGCATTTTAAAATTTAAAATTATAAAAGAAGTCAATGCACGACTGTAAAAAAATTATTGCCAAATTGATGGCTAAATATCATGATATATTTAAATATTCAGCCAATTTCGGTTTGGTCGGATTGGAATTTGGTTTGGTTGGTCCGATTCAATTGGGGCTTCACCGTGTCCTCCTCATGAACCGACAGAAGCTTTACGAGATGAAAGCATGCAGAATGTGGCGTCCGCGTAGCGGGGAAGCACTAACCTCATCACGATTCGAAACTGATTGTTTGATTTTTCTGAAATTATCCATTCGATGGTTGCTATAACAAATTTATCATTAATCTTAATTGTTGATTATAATTCAAATCGTCCATAATAATATAAGATAATTATTTTTTCCAAAAAAAATAATACAAATGACTTACACTTATAAGTCTACATATACCTTACGATTTTATCCTGAATTTTAAAAGTATTGATATCCTCATTTATTATTAGTTAATTTATTGTCAAAATTTATTTAGGTTTATTATTAGTTAATTTAATATTGTTATCCTCATTTAGATTTTCTCGAGATGGTGAACACCTTATCATTAAAATTTTAAAATCAAAACAAGACACTCTTATTAATATGTGGATAATTATTTCAGAAAGGTAAGTATTTATTATTAATTATTTATTTTTCTATACTGATTAATAATAAAATCTCACAAATTAATAGGTATATTAATCTTAAAATAGTCCTAAATCAAATATATATCTAGAGGGAATATGAATATCTAGATCAACGCTGAGTATAACTAGATTGAGATAGACCGAGAGATAGATATTCAAATTATACTTGGGATGCCTTGAGTTTCGAGGTACACCGGACACGATTAAGAGGAGACCACATCTTAAACATCCTTGATCTTTTCTCTTATGAACAAGTGTAACTGATTTTTTGACTTAAGACATTCATTTAATTTATTTTATGTGTAGAGTTATGTACTTTGATGTCGTTAAAAATATTTTTTAATCATATTGTGATTAATACGGTAGTTAAGTGTATAGTAAAACGTAAAAAGAATGGTGTTGAGTCAATAGATGATTCATCGCTCTCTTGGATTAAGAATTAACATCTTGACCACTTGATAGAGATATTAGTAACTCAAAATTCATGGTCATGGGAGGAATGATTTATCATTCAAGAAGAGTCTATTATATCTTAGAAATCATGTAAAATAATTAATTTAGTAATGATGCATAATGTACCGAATTAATTGAAATGTATGCTTAAATGAAAAGATTGAATTACAGTTCATGATGGTTTATAGTTTATAGTTTATAGTTTATGACTGATATTAATTTTATCACGTTGGGTAGCAAAAAATTATTGTTAGACAATTACCTTAGTCCATATACAGATTTACACTACCTTTGTGTATAAAATCTATAGGGTCACACGCATAGTATGCAGAGATGAATGATTAATTATTTTAATGGATATTAAACTTAATCAATTTTACTACTTCTAAATTATAATTAATTGGATTATTAATTAATTCAGAAATATCAAAAATTAGTCCATTCAAATATTGATTTATTTGATCTAAAGATAGGAGAATTTGAATAATTAGAATCATAATAAGTAATTAATAATTAATGGAGAATTTGAAGAATCACGATAATTAATAGAGAATTTGAAAAGTTATCATATTTATCGGTCTATCCTTGATTTTTTTTTTCTCAGATTTCTTCCTCTACATATTAGTTTTCTTAATGGAGCATATGAAAACTCATATCTATTCATATTCATCGGAAGCTATAAGTAGTTATCCTTGAAAAAATTCAAGATGAACTTTTTCTCTCTATTTTCTTCCTCTAAATCTTCTTCACTTTCTTCCAATAAAAAAAAAAAAAAATCGGTATTGCTTCCAAAACTTTGTTGATCCAAGAGACTAACACCTAACGGATCATATCAAATTCACGATCTAATATGTGTAGATATCGCTAGAGGAGTAATACGTAGGGTTTTTATTTACCTGTGATATTATTCATTTCTATTGAGAATTCGAGATATATTTTTATATTATTTTATATAAAATTATATGTATTATAAAAAAAATCTAATTTAGTATATGTATTTTGGTGCGCTCCAATTCCAACAAATGCATGATATACGTGAAAATGATGAAACAAACCTTTTATTTATAGAATTTAAAAAATAACATACATTAAACCATGGTCACTCTCCCAACGATTATAACAATATGTAATGGTCAAAATTACTTTTATTTATTATCTCTGCATGCTCTTTTTTTTTTTTGGAAAGAAAGCTATTTAATTAATTATTAAATAATTAACTTATATAGACGTCACGATGGATAGGATATTTGTCCCTTGCATTCCAGTGCTGATGATGCCATTATTTTGAATAAATTTTCATTAATAACCAACAAGGAAAAATAGTTCAAAACTTTCGGATAACAAATTATTTTTACTCCCAAATCCTTGTGTAAAAAGTTTATTCTCACACTCTATATCTATAAAATTATTAAAAATTTCCTAATATATGCTGATTTATTTATTTATCCTATACTTTTATAAGTACAACCATTTTAAAAGGAGACATAATTCTTTTTAAATTTAATATATTTAAACTAGAATTTAATATAATTTTTATCAAATTAAATTCGACTTTTTTCTACCTGACTAATCGATTTAGAGTCATACCAATCAATTAATTTATACTGAATCGATTGACTCTAAGCTGAATTGATTGGTCAGATGGAAAAAAAGCAGAGTTCAATTTAATAGAAAATATTAAATATATTAAATTTTAAAAATTTATATATATTTTTATTATTTTAACCTATAAAAAACAATTAAGTAAATTAGTGTTCAGTATATTTGATTAAGGACTGAGAACAAATATGACATGGGAAGTAAAGTTTAAGTTGGGGTTGGGTTTTTTTTTTCACAATTTAACACCATCTAGGGATATTAAAAAAAAAAAAGCATCATCTATAGTGAAACCGGTTTCGAGTAATTGGGTCTGGCCCAGGCCGAATCCGATTCAAACCTGACTCATGAGTAGGTCTAGAAGCGCACCACCCTGAGGTCTTGGCGGGAGGAGACATGCTTCCTTTGAGAATGATATTCGATTTATTCCCCTTTCAATCGTTTCCTTTTCTGAGATCCTTGCGGACATCAGATTACTAGTTGAATTGCAGCAGTCATCCGTCGAAATTGCGTTCTCTGTTCGGAAAATCAGGGTTTTCATCGCGACTCATGTTCCTTTTGGGCAAATTTGATCCTTCAATCGATCGACTGCTCCATATATTACATAATTGCATCCTTCTGTATTCTTGTTCCTCAAGCAATTTGTGGTTGTAATATCGATTATAAGTCTCGGTCGTTGATTTGAATGTTTAAATAGTTTCTTGACTATGCATTAGGCGCATTTTCTTATGAATTTAGGCAATTTACACTCTACGGTGGCAGAACCATTCCTAATAGAGGTTAGGAGGAAAGACGGGAGTTTGGTGCGGTAATGAAGGACAGACGGTCTACATGAATGACCGAGGAGCCCCGTGATAGATTGCTCTTATCCCAACTGTTGCCGGGCGAACTGTTCCAGCGGAGAGTAGTATATCTAATATCTATCTGCCTGGTGCATCCATCCATTAACAAATGCTGTCTGTCTATAATTGTTGTTCACTAAATGAATATTAATTGTCGCATTAAATGTAGTTAAATGCAGCAAATGCTTGAACCTGTTGATACATTACCTGAGGAACGTATTGTACACTCAGATCTTAAGTCTGCCAACTTCTTGCTGGTTAGGGATCACTCAGCATCATACTTTGGTATCTACAATGAACGATATAATTATAGTAAAAGATGATTATATTTACTTCAAATGTCTCGGAAAGTATAATGAGTGATAATACAAACTTACAGCCCAGGTAAAAAAAAAAAATGGCACTAAAACTGGATGTATTTGTTTTAGAGTGTTCAAACAAATTACCTTCCATAGTTTACTATGAATCAAGATATCTGGTGACACAACTCCACGAAATAAAAAACAATTGGATTTTTTTAATAAAAAATAGGAGTTCAAAGCCCACTAAATTTATTAATTTATAAATTAGTTAGTCGAGATGTTTGGTGAAGTAACTTGACTGATTAAATTATTTTTTTTTTCCTTTTTTGTCTTTCAAAAGTTAGATACCCATTAAATTGTATTTTTATACTTCTTTTCATTTTTTTAAAAAGAGGAACCCGTCTTATGAAATTGATGGACTTATAAATAATTTTATTTATATTGAAAAAGTCAAATGTCCATTAATTTTATTGGTAAACATTTTTAATCTAAAAGGGTAGAATGAATTAATTTAGTACTATTAAGCTTAAACCGTTTGGTGAAACAACTTGATATTTTTTTTTTGTAAAAGTATATATGTCAATCACATTAAAATATATCTCCATCCTTTTTTATAAACAAATGAAGTAGATCTGCTTGACTAACCAAAATCAACTAGTTTTTATATTTCTGGCAAAAAAAAAGCTCAAAAATTTATTATACTTACAATTTTCTTCATTTTTAAAAAAAAAAATAATTACAATTTGGGCATTTATAAATCTCAAAGCTAAGGATCTCTTTGGCTAATTGCTCTCATTTTCGTCCAATATCATGTAAACGGTTTTCCCTCGGTTCCCTACCCGGTAAATCCTGAATCGTTTATGCACATTGACTTTTAGAAAATTTGCCCCCGGCTTATCGATAGTAAAAGATAAAATCGTCATCTCGACGGTCCATACCCTAGCTTATCCATCTTACAAAAAGATGTCTTGTATGGGACTGCAATGAAAGATGGAGACTTCCTCGACTTCTTCAGTGCCCATTTTCACTCCCAAGAATAGAGAAAGAGCTGATTCTGTTTGGTGATCGACACCCAATATAATGTAAATTGCTTGTTACTGGAATAATCCTGGAGTATCTAGGCTAATAATGCTCACAGCTCAATGAAGACATAGTCAAGATTGAGAAAGAACACAAGATGTTTCTTAGTGTTTATATATGTAGTTCGAGACTTGAGTTATTTTATTCAGGTGGCTCTTTCAGATAGGGGTATAATTAAACCAAACTCATGAGCTTGGCTTGAGTTTAACTTAAGTTTTAATTCTTAAGCTCAAACTTGACTTGTAATAAAATTAAATAGTTCGCGAATGATTGGAGCTCGCTTGGCTTGAAAATGGCTCATTTAAAAATTAAACGAGCATAGTTCGTTCAAATTGGATTTGAAAATTACTCATTTAAAATTTAAACGAGCTTAATTCGAACTCGGCTCGTTAAAAGGGTTTGTTATCCTGTACACCCCATTTGTTGATGACTCTCATCCGAGTGTCTCGAGTGGATTTTGGACGCTCGGATGAGTTCCAAGCGTTTGGACTCAGTGAGAGTTGTCCACAAAAAGGATGTGTAGGGTAACACCCCTTTATATATAAGGAGTTGTTATCCTGCACACTCCTTATATGGGCGACTCTCATTGAGTCGGGCCCTTGGAATCGTATTGGCGCCCGAGCGGATTTCAGCCACTCAAGGCGCTCGGACTCAATGAGAGTCATCCATGATTGACTAGGAAAGTGGTGTGCAGTGTAACATTTCTTTCTATCTCTCTCTATATTTATATGGAGGTGCCTTTCGTGCAAAGAGGTATTCATTACGTCGCCTTGGATAAAATCTCTCTTTCTGTATATAAATAAGACTCTTAATGAACATGCTCACGAGATTCTTAATGGATATATTCACGAGCTTCTTAATGAACACGTTCGTGAATCGTGAGCCTCTAAATAAATATTCTATTCACGAGCTCATGAACCAAATACTATTAAGCTCGAGCTCAGCTCGATAATATTATCTTCGAGCTTGAGCCTAGCTATCTAACTTAATCGAACGAACTCAAATAATTTTTTTTTTTCAAATTAAGATCCGAAGAGCAATTTGATTTATTTATACCCCTATCTTAGATACATGTTTTTTCTCTTTTTTACTTGTTCATTTACTGCACTGGTACTTTTAGGGCATAATGAATTTAACCTATATTACTATTTTGTTTATTTCTAATTAGTTAGAAGATGATGTACTTATTATAACTGTTAGGCTTCGTTTTTGTATGCATGATAGATAAGATTTGATTGATTAGGATAGGATTAAAAGTAGGATAAATAATTTTTTTTAAATTATATTTTTAATCATCTATAATTCTACTCCTAATCAATTCTACCAAAAGTTAAATTAATTTTTTTCTAAAAATAATCCTATTCTATCATGCATATCAAATGGAGTGTAAAAAATCAATTTTCAATGAACATATATCCTTGAAAAAATAAAAAATCGCTAGTCAATTGGACAGTAGTTTGTAAACTGAATCCTTAATTTATTTCTCGTCCCATAATTGGAGACGGATGTGAGAGATACCTAAAAGAGCACAATCACTTTTTTGTTTTTTTTTTAAACAACGGACCTATATTCAAATGTGCAGTCTGCATATTTGCTTTTGTAGCCATATACTGATAACTGGTTTCCCTGCTAGCTTGACATTTCATTGAAATACTGTCTAATCATGTTGTACATCACTTGTTAGGTCAATGAAGACCTTTAGTGATAGCCCTCCTACTATGATGTACAGAAAGTGTCTCTATAATCTTTTAAATATTCATGATTTAATTTTTAATTATAACTCATTGTAAAATATTTTTCTCAAGTAAGATGACAAACTTAAGATATTAAAGTCATCCCTTATAAATACTTTCCAATTTATTTTGACGGTTGATGTCAAAATTAATCGGTCCAGAGGATTAAATATCTAGTTCTAACTAGCTAAAATAAAATTGAAAACCTTTAGTGGTTACTTTATACAACAATGCTTTATCCTCACAGAGCCACCATAATCACCATCATAGTTCTATAGCCATCATAATCTTCCAAAGGTTCCTAAGGAGATAATTCACTATATTAGAGATTAACAGATAATTATATTAATGGCTCACAATCGTCCATATATTATCTTCAATGAGATAAGCTTTAATTCAACTCTTATCTTCGCTACAAAGGTGTATCATGCATGATTTCTTGAGGGATCTTGTAGGTGGTAGGAGTCATGAGTAATGCATTCATCCTCTTTGTGGTTTGTGGTTTCATCCATTATTATTAAGTGTCATGTTCATGTTACCTAACCTTCCTTAATAGTATGATAATGATGTTTAGCCATCTAACACGACCGCCTTAGAACAAGTTTAGTTCATGCGCCAAAGATAATTGCTCGCTCGCTCGCATGATCATCAAGGAACTTATTGGGAAATAATGTCTATGCTTTTTAGAGTAGCACTTTCTATCACTAGATGATTGCAAAAGAAGAAAATTGATCTTTAAAGAATAAGAGAGGACTTTTTTTCTCAATTTTTTTTTTTTATATTTGGCACATGGTAATCGAACTTTATTTTTATATATATAGTACCTTAAGATTAATTTTAAAAAAATATTTTAAAAATTCCTCTTACAAGTTTTACATTTTATTTTCTTTGCAATGATGCCCAACTTATGCTTTAAGTTTTGCATAAAATGTTTAGAGTACTTTGCAAGCAAACACTATTTCTAGATTAAAACAAGACAAAGATCATCTCTAACATTTACATTTATATTAGAGTTTAACAAAAAAAAAAATCAACTCACGCGTTATGATAGAGTTTAATGCCGTAATATAATATATATATATATATATATATATATATATATATATATATATATATATATATATATATATATATTTATTTATTTTAATGTCTTTACATATTCATTCTATTCTAAAAGTAACTAATACCAATATTTATATAAAATTATTGTGATATTTTTAAATTTAATAATTATCTTTGTTTCACCGTTTATTTTTTATTTTTTAGTTTTTATTTATCAGTACAAATAAACTAAAGAGCATTTTGATTATTTAAAACTTTAGATTTTTCATTTAAAAAAAAAGAGATAAATTAAAAGCGAAAAGTGGTTTTTTTTATGACCGTCGATTCTTATAATTTGACGGAGCGCATTTGCAATGTCTTTAAAGAGTGAAATAGAGGACGGCACTTTCTCTCTCATAGCATCGCTGGCCACGGGAACTAAACCGTGGCCAAATAAGAACGAAACGAAAGCACCACCAGCTAACGCCACCGCACTCCCCGCCCGTCGCCGTCGCCGTCGCCGTCGCCGTCGCCGTCGCCGCCGGTCTCGCGATCTCCGCCATCCTCGCCATTCCCACTGCCTCTCCTCCCCTCCTTCATATAGATCAGATACCTCCTCGGATGAATACTTTCTGCTGCACCGCCCCCGCCCCAGTTTCCCCTGCCGCCCCCGCCCCGGTCCCCGCCGCAGCTTCTCCGCTCTCTGAGCCGCATCCCGCCCCTCCCATGATCCCTTCCCCTCCGCCTCCGCCTCCTACATCCGCCTCCGGTCCCGCCAGAAGCGGCGACTCCTCTCCTCCCCACCGCCCCAACCAGAACGGCGTCACCGCCAGATGCCTGTCTGCCCCTCACCGTTCCTTCCCTTCCGAGCTCTCTGCCTCCGCCTCCCTCCGCTCCTCCTTCCATGACGCCCTCGATCACCGCGGGACGAGACTCAACAACGTCGTCGGAAACGGGATCTCGGGAATGCTTTACAAGTGGGTCAACTATGGAAAGGGCTGGAGGCCTCGGTGGTTCATGCTCCAGGATGGCGTTCTCTCGTACTACAAGATCCGTGGTCCCCACCGTATCGAGGTTAGCCAGGAGGTCGAGAAGGGGTCGAAGGTCATCGGAGAGGAGTCCGCCCGTCGCATGTCCCGCCGCAGAAGCAGTCTCTCCTTTAGCCCTTCCAAGCCTGTCGGCGAAGTCCACCTTAAGGTAGTCACCACCCTGCTCTTACGCAGAGCCAATTTGGTGATCCCTTCCTGTTTTCTCTTTGTCCCTTGATCAGAATATCTTTTTTTTAGGTTTCTTCTATTCGCGAGAGCAGATCGGACGATAAGAGGTTCTCCATCTTCTCAGGAACGAAAAGACTCCACTTGAGGGCGGAGACAAGGGATGGTCGCTTGGCATGGATGGAGACGCTGCTAGCGATGAAGGACATGTACCCGAGGATTTCAAACAGCGAGCTCATGGCGCCAGTGGATAACGTTGCGGTGTCTACCGATAAGTTACGGAATAGGCTACAGGAAGAAAAACTGAGCGACGCGGTGATACAAGAGTGCGAACAGATCATGAAAGGCGAGTTTTCGGCTCTGCAGAACCAGCTTGCTCATCTTAAGCAGAAGCAGACCCTCTTGGTCGACACCCTCCGCCAATTAGAGGTATCAAAGGGATCCCTTTTCTGTTGTTCACAGCTTCTTCTTTGCGTTTATGAATCTGTATAAACGTTTTAGATTGTGGGTTTAGTCATTCATTTCGCCTTACTAATAAATTGCAACTGTAGCATAATTAGTTTTGCAGTCTATGAGGAAAGCCTGTATGAGTAGTAGTTTTTTGTAATTGCCATCCTAGCATGCACCGTGGCCATTTTTACATAACTTGCAGGTCTTAATCATCTTTTAGCTATGAACACACAAGTGAGACTAATTGTTAAAATAATCTTTTTAGCTTTATAATTATTAACTATTTCATTAGTGGTTTTTAATATTAAAAAAAATTGATCTTGAATTTTTGAGCAAACTATAGTTCACATATGGACTTATCAATCTAAGAATCCACATCTGTTGCGGCTCAAGAATATACACAAAGATTAATGTCATAGCGAAACTTACTTTTGATATAGTCTACTCAAAGTGTTAGCCATATCTCAATCATATACTTTACTCACCCTTAGAAACCTTAAACCTAGATTTTTGAGAGAAAAAATTTGTGATAGCTAGATGCAGCAATGCAAGAGCAGTTGATATCGTAGAGAACTTAGATTACAATAAAAGCATCAACAAATCAACCAATGTAGGTATGTTAAAATCATATGTAATATGAAAATCATAGAATAACCGACTTCTTTTCTTCTCCCTCACCTATCATGACCTTGATAATATGTTAGATTTGAGAAAATTTATATTAATTATTCTAGTTTTGATAAAACATACAAAGTGACAAATTTGACACTAACTAGATGAATATCACGCAGGAAGTCTAGTGTGTAATTTGACAAATTGATAAAGTGAGAAGTGGATGTCATGTCATATTTTAATAGCAACTGGATGAATACTTGACAACTGATATTGTATTTTAGTAAGAAATACATACGTTTTGCTAGATTTGACAAATTTAAGGGATGTGCTAGATTTAAGAACTTCAAAGGATGTGTTAGATTGATGTATTAACTCAACATATTATCATCTTACTGACTTGTAAATTGCAATTGTAACATAACTAGATTTGCAGTCTCCAAGAATAGTAACATGACAATTTTTACACAACTTGTAGGTCTTAGTCATTACATCCAGTTTCATAATCTCTAATACTCAAATTAATTCTTTGATTCTTTTTTTTTTCATGCATTTGAAGAACTTGCTATTTTTGTAGCAATAAAACAAAAACGAGTAATCCCTGCTCTAAGATCAAAAAATAAAAACAACATAACGATTATACTTGGGGAAAATTAAATTTAAAGTAGAATTATAAGTGATCTTGAGCTGATTATCTCTGTCCTAAAGCAAGAACAATGTTTCACGCATGGTCACTCGGATCGATGCCCTAAGTATACAATCAGTGCTGATGACTCTGCTGCCAGTGAATGATGAGATACCGTGTCACAGATCCCAACCAGTTTAACTGACAGAAGGTGGTCGAAGAAAGAGGGTTAATACAAAAACTTTTTTTAATGGTCAAGCCTCTGATTACTTCTAGTATTCTGAAGTTTTAAGGAAAAGGCAAAGAATGGAAAATATCATTGTCCATTGGAAAAGGTTTTCGATTTATGATGGGAAAAATGCATCCTAATGATTAGTCGTTGGCAGAAATATGGAGGAGAAGATAACAAGCCATTTTTCATGCAACCAAAAGAATCTTATTTCTACATCTTTTTTAATCTCAATTTATATGACTTGTTATTTGGCAGATGGGGCGCATTACTCACCAAGTTATACCATGTTATGCTGATAATTTAATATCAACTCTTGCTGGTATCTTTTAATGAGACCAATGTATTAACATGCATTCCAATATACTTTCATTATAATAATCTTTTCAAGCCCTATTTTTGTGAGTCTCCAAGTGAAAGTTTTAGTCCTCAAACCAGTTATCTCCAAATTATTTAAAACTCACATTACTCAACCTGATTATTTCTTATTTTAAAATAATGTTAAACAATCCATTGAATGACAAATAATGACTGTTCAGTTATGCTGGACTCATATTAAAGTGTTTTTTTTTTTACTTTTTAGTACATCAACTGGAAGTATTTTTTTATTATTATTTTTACTTTTTAGTACATTAACTAGAAATACTTTATCTCATTCTTTTTTTTAGACAGAAAAGGTTGACTTGGAGAATACTCTTGTTGATGAGAGCCAAAGACAAACTAAAGAACATGGACTTGCTTCTAGATCAAGACAAGAGAAATATAGTGGTATGATGGTTTATACAATGGCTTATGATAACATGCTAGTTTCTTACCACAATATTATATAGATGATCTTTCCTTTCTATTAAGATTTTAACCTAATCTGATTTAAATGATTCAACATGATTTTAATTTTGATGCTTTTATCAACCTAACAATTTCCACAATAATCTTAACCTTTCAATTAAAAGGTAATAGAATTTACTATAATTGTCAAAGTTTAGGTTATTATGCTCATATGCTGTATGTGATTTCTTAGAACAATAAGGTCTTCAGTTTCATGACGGATTATGTATATGCTCCACTGATGTATGTCCTTTTATATTTAAATTCTTAATTTGGCTGATGATCAGTGTGTCTCACAGTTGTTGGATACATTTGATTTACACAGGAGGTCCAATGTTGAGCAGCAAATTCTCATCATTTGGTGACTAACAAATCTAATGGATACCTAATATTGCTTAGTTTTGTGTTCTTCTTTGTTCATTTATAGTTTATGGATGGAGATCGACATGTGCAATCTATGACACTAACCAATGGTGCAATTTCTAAAATAACTATTTTTGTTAGATGTTTTCCTTCATTAATTCTTCGCTTTTGTGATTGCTTAAAAATATGACTGTGGTAGTTTTTTGCTTCTTGTTTGTTTTATTTTGTTTGTTTCTACATGAAAACCTGTCTTCAGTCTTCGTTTCCTTCTACAAACTCACTCTTGGTCAGTATTGGCACATATTTGACTGCTGCTACCCTTTTTCTTTCTCAAGTGATTTATATTTTCTATGTTTGTAGTGCATCTTTCTTGCTAGTTAATTTGGTTAATTGCTTGAAGTTGCATTATCTGTGTATCTTACCCATTAAATATTTTTCCAGAAGGGAGTGCAAGCGAATCTGATTACGACAATGAACGACCTGATGCTGTCGAAGAAGAAACAGATGAAGAAGATAATGCCTTTTTTGATACACGAGATTTTCTATCATCGAGCTCTTTTAAGAGCACAGAGTCTGATTTCTATAGATCTGAAGTTGATTCTGATGATGAGGATGATTATGGCATCTGTATTGGAGATGCTAGTGACTCTTCTATGAAATCTGTGGGATTTAACTATCCCTATGTTAGGAGACGTAAAAAACTACCTGATCCTGTTGAAAAAGAAAAGGGAGTGAGCCTCTGGTCAATGATCAAAGACAATATTGGAAAGGATCTTACAAAAGTTTGCCTTCCAGTGTATTTTAATGAACCAATTTCATCACTGCAGAAGTGTTTCGAGGATCTGGAATATTCCTATCTTATCGATCGAGCATATGAGTGGGGAAAAAAGGTAATATGAACACTCAACTATTTTGAAAAGAAATTATGTTAGGTTACATTACTAGTTATTCTGTTTGACATATCAATAGGTTTTAACTGTGACACATGTTTAACATCCTCTATCTATTTTCAATTATGTTTGGAATTTAGCATGCTAGGTGGTAAAGGGACTGTCAACATGATTTGAATTATCAAAACTTGCATTAATTTTTTATTATTATAAATCTGTGTAATGGTGAAATTAACCCACCTGTAAAGATAATATTTCTTGAGTTTGATTTTTTTTTATACTGACACGTGACATCCATGCCCTTGCTGTCTATTACACTATATTTTAGCTGTTGTCTATATTTTAGGTTCTGTTGAAAATAGAGCTGAGCTGGTTTGTGCCCAATTGCTAGTCACTTCAAGAAACATCTCAATATAAAAACGAACCATGAATGACCACTGCAGTTACCCACAAGGGACCTGGATCTTGAAAGTTTTAATGGGACTTATGCCTGCCAATCGTGGCTTATAAAATATGGCCCTGACTCTGATCCCATGTTTGACAGCAGGGCAAAAGGCAATTCCATCTTTAAATGACTTACAAGCGGAGTGCCCCATAATATAAAGACACTTTTGGGGCCACTATTTGTCAATTTATCTGTAGGACTGAGCGGATTGGAATCCCATGATCACAGGAATGTGCTTTTTGTGAACAAGAGAAATAGGAGAGAAAGAAGTGACGGATGAGGGGACTGCCTCTCTTTAAGGGAAATCTTCTAGGAAACCATAATCCAATGAGAGGCTCTCATAGACCATGTTGACTTTGGGGAAAGAGAATTTTCTATTCCACTGGCAGAAGATATCTTTTTATATGGATATATCATATATGTGTGACACTTGATAAAACCCTAAACCTGGAAGTTCCATTGTTGATGTTTGGATGCTCCATGTCCATGAATCTCACATGGATAAGTGTTGGGTTCATTATATAAATTATTATTCTTCCTAACAATTCAAACTTTTGTAATAAGTGGTTAGCCACACAATTAACATGGAATTAGAGTAAGAGATCCAAAGTTCAAATCATACCTATGTCAAGAAAAAAACTTAGGTTTGTACCTCTAAATTATGATGGTCATGTGGAGGCAAATTGAATTAGTCTCAAGTGGGCAATTGCAGGGATCCATGATATAAATTGGTTTCTTTCTAAATAACTCGAGCTTTTGGGATAGGTGGTTAGATAATTAACCTTAACAACCACAGTGGGACTAAAGCCACTATTCCTCGTAACCCTATTAATTTTAATACTCATAATTGCTGGTTTACTTGATGCTCCCCAATCCATGTCAGGTTACTTAAATATTGTTTTTAAAATTCATCTGCAACATCGTTACTTAGAATCATAACATTGTTTGTGGATGCCGATGCTATTATACATTCTATTTCATCAAATTTAGCTTTGCTTTTGTTTTTTTTACCTTTATTTTCTTCAAAATTTCTAGGGCAATGGTCTTATGAGGATTCTTAATGTTGCTGCATTTGCTGTTTCTGGATATGCTTCAACTGATGGCAGAATCTGCAAGCCATTTAATCCACTTCTCGGTGAAACCTATGAAGCTGACTATCCAGATAAAGGTCTTAGATTCTTCTCAGAAAAGGTGAGTGGTTGGTTTCAATCATACAATTACAAAACATAATCCATTTCTGGTTAAATTTGGCCTTAGTTTCCACCTACTTGTTCTCGATCTATATTAGCAAAAAAGAAAACAAGCTTTTATGTTATACTTACATATGGATAAGTGCTTATGCCTTTATATTGAAGCTTTTGTGAGGGGCAATGAAATTTCTTGTAGGGCTTTGAACTCTTAATTTACGGCTGAGAATGTTTTTTTTTTGGTTTTCTCAGTATTAGTGTTAACATTTGATAGAAATGGCAAACCTTAGACGGTGTTATCCTTTTGGCTAAATAGGACATTTTTCATGAACGTGGTCATCAGCTCAGTAAAGAGGAGAATGCTTAGAAAAGTAATAATGCTTACTTATTTCACTAAGAGGATGTGACATCAGTTTGAAAGATGGCATGCTATTTCCTACTACTGTTGGCACATGTGATTCTCTCGATTGATGGTCTTCTCGGTGGTTTTCATTTTTATCATTCAAGCATTGTCCAATATTTTGTTATGGTTTTGCTAATTTAGGAATGCTGAGTAATTCTATAATTTTCAAATATGGCAATCCTAAGCGCTGGTTCTGCAATTCAAACTTGTAGAGTGTTCTTGGTTCTTAAGCCAACCTTGATTAAATGATATAATAACATTAAATAAATTACTTGATTAATGTCAAAATAACGATATAAAGAATTATGTAATTACTGTGTCAATTAATGTTAAAATATTTATATCAATTCCATCAATTAAATCATTTAGTTAATTAGCATTTAAAATTATAAACAAATTCATTAACTAATTAACTTATTTATCAATTGATATCAACTTACTAAGACTATTCATAATAATAAAATGATTATTTATAATGATTTTATTATAATAAGAATGACAACAGAAATAGTAACTTTTTATAACATGTGACATCAATAGATCCAATAAAAATGTAAAATTAAATAAAATGATAATTAATACTAAGTACTAACTGTAATTAATTTGATCATTATGTATAATGCTCAATGGTAAGGTAACTTTTTATAACATGTGACATCAATAGATCCAATAAAATTGTAAAATTAGATAAAATGATAATTAATACTAATTGTAATTAATTTGATCATTATGTATAATGCACAATGGTAAGGTCACTTTTATTAATTTATAATTTTCTAAAAAGTGCAGGCATTTTAGATAAGGGACCACATTACTGATGTGATATACAATCCCTTTTTAATCAATCGAATGATTTTTTTTTTGTGTGTGTGGTTTGAATTATCCTCTGGTAGATCCATGCACCTGTCATTGCAAAAAAAAAAAAGGAAGAAGAAGAAAAGGGCAAACAAGCACAAAAAAGCAACTTCAACTTGGTCTTCTGACTAGAAATGTGTATTCTACTTTGATTCATTTTCCTTTTATTGATGGACTAATCTTGGATATTCGACGTGATTTGAAAGTTAATACAAATCACATGTCCTTTGATTTCTTTTTTTCCTCATTATTTTTCTTCTGCTGTGCATCATAACAGGTTGGATTAGTTATAATTTTATTCTTTATGACTTATGTAGGTCAGTCATCACCCTATGATTGTTGCATGCCATTGTGAGGGAAAGGGATGGAAGTTCTGGGGAGATAGCAATTTGAAAAGCAAGTTTTGGGGTCGCTCAATTCAGCTGGATCCAGTTGGTGTACTCACCCTTGAATTTGATGATGGTGAAATTTTTCAGTGGAGCAAGGTATTAGGTATTGCATGAATTACTTAAAAAGTTTGGTTTTGGTTCTATATATAGATTTTGAGTCTTTCTGTTTTAGGTAACGACTTCCATTTACAATCTTATATTGGGGAAACTTTATTGTGATCATTATGGTGCTATGCGCATACAAGGAAATTGTGAATATTCATGCAAGCTAAAATTCAAGGAGCAGTCAATAATTGATCGAAACCCACATCAGGTTGCCACTTTTTTCCCTTGTTCTTCCTAATTCTCTTTGTAATGATGATGATGGTGACATAGTAGATACTATATCCCCCATCTTTTTCCTCAGTTTTTATTGCATATATTGCCTTTTCTATGTTTTCTTCTATTCTAGGGCTAGTTGAGCAAGGTAATTTAGCTGCTATAAGATTATAGCTGAACCTCAAAGTGGATCACAAGTTTGCTCTGGTGTTTTGAATAACTATTGATCATATTGAATGAAGATAACTCAGAAGTTTCTAAAGAAGCACAATTTCAGGAGGGTAATTCAATCATACATTATGTTTGTTTAACTTGAATCCCTAGACATTAAATATCAAATCTTTGGTCTTTCAATTTCCTCCTTTCCTTTTTTTTCTTCTCTCCTGTTTGTTTTACTCAAGAAACATTGTGATTTTCTGATTTAAAATCCTTGCATAATTTTGCTCTTACCCTTCACTCCCTTTAGCAGAAAATCTTTTCCCAAATTTCTCTATATTACTTTTATCCGATTTGAAGAAAAACTCACTTCACTTTCATGTGTGATGGAACTCAAATCTGACCTTCAAAATTTTAAAGTTATTATCTAAAATCCATTTTGTTTTATGATTTTGTTATTTCCTCCCTCTTTCTTTCCCTCCAAGGAAATGATTGGATGGTAAATATTTTGCAATCTTTTTCATATATTTCTATGAATTTTTCTTCCTGGCCTCTTTTTTTCCCTAGTCATTACCTTCCTTATTGTGGTGGGAAACATGGCATTAGTGAATTGTCAGTGAATTTGAAGATGGTATTGTCACCATTATAAGAATGTATAATCATCAGAAGTCAATCTCCCTTCAATGAAAAAGAAAAGCGTAAAGAAAAAATTGTTTCTTTATATATGCTGTACAAATTTTCATGTGCAGGTTAAGTATCAGAAACTTAAGTATTATTAATTATTAACATTTGGTTAACACTTTTTTTGTGGATTTTATATGATAATTTCTTAAGAATAATTCTGTTTTGTCAATATTTAGTAATAGATATCGTTATAATGACTGTATATCTGTTTGCATAACGTATATGCTCTGGGTGATGCGACCACATGACATTAGCTGCATGTGCTTTTTAACACCTTCATTTCTCATGTAAATTTCTAATCAAATTTAGTTGCTAATTTAGCATCTCTAATGATTTGTCTGTTTTTCAGCACATACGATAGTAGTGATCAGCCACAGTGATCATGTATAATCTATTTGCAGTTGCAATATAGTTAATATTAAGTATTTTTATAATGTTCGTGTATTCGCCACCACTTAATGTATATGGCCTATGTGGTTTTAGCACCTTCATTTCTCATTTAAAACTAATCGAAGTTTGCTGTTAGCTTTTGTTTGCTATTTAGCCGATAGAATAGAAATCACCCCGTGGAATCTATTTGTAGGTGAAATATAGTTAATATTAAATATTATAATATGATATATTTGGTCACATAAGGTACTATGCGCTATGTGGTGATCCAAACGCATCTTGCTTGCATATGTTTTTCAACATCTTCATTTCTCATTTAAAATTCCTTTTAAATTTAACTGTTAATTTATTTGCTTTTCAGCCAACAGAATAGTGGTGACTATGTGCAATCTATTTGTAGGTGCAAGGTGTAGTTCAGGATCGCAATGGCAAAACTGCAGCAACACTCATTGGAAAATGGGATGAGAGCATGCATTATATAAATGGAGATATCTCTGGAAAAGGTAAAGGATCTGAATTGTTGTCTGAAGCCCAATTATTGTGGAAACGTAGCAAGCTCCCTAAATTCCCCACTAGATACAATCTCACACGGTTCGCAATAACAATGAATGAGCTCACCCCAGGATTAAAGGTTACAATCCTTGTTTTACTTATTATCCATGCATCTTTGTCTTAAGTTTTGGTTTATTTCTTTATTCTTATCCTCGATTTCAAGCAGGAATTATTGCCACCAACTGATTCAAGGCTGAGGCCTGATCAAAGGTGCTTGGAGAACGGGGAGTATGACATGGCAAATGCTGAGAAGTTGAGACTGGAACAGAGACAACGCCAGGTTAGGTTTTATATATATTCCTTTACTAGTGGTAATTTATGTGGAAGCCATTGCTTTCTTGGTCAGCGATAGGTATTTTTTTTTTTTTTTTTTTTTTACTGTTATGACCATTCGTTGAACTGCCTATAAACTTTTTCAGCCAATCCAAAACTAACTGAAATTTGAAACTTCATGAAGCCATTTGCACTAGGATATCCCAAGATGAGATCCTTTATCCTGAAAATGTTGTGTCCCTATGTCCCAGTGCCGATCGGACGGCTATGATCACATCTCAAGGATGCAGTGTACATCATGAAAATGTCATAGCCATCCGATCGGCGCTGGGACACGGGAACACAACATTTTCAGACAGAGGATCTCATCTCGGATATTCCAAGGAACTTACATTGTCCAGTAAGACAAATTCCGTTAAGGTTTTGAAAAATGAGGGGTCAAAACATATAATTGCATAATAATAGAAAATAGCAAGAATATAATCCTTGTTGTAATTTTGTTCAGTGGCATTGCTGACAAGGACAAGTTGTCATTAATGTCTAATTTACTGTTTGTGGTATGCTGTACTCAATCATGTTTGCCTTCGTACTTTCCTTTGATGCACTAGTTGTCACGTGTTGCAGGCGAGAAGGATGCAGGAAAGTGGCTGGAAACCACGATGGTTTGTGAAAGATAAAGGGACTGAGACATATCGGTACATAGGAGGATACTGGGAGGCTAGAGAAGACCGCAAGTGGGACGGATGCCCTGATATCTTTGGCCAAGTTCCCAGCGATCCAACTATTGATTAACTCAGCAATTTATGAAGTAAACAAGGTTCTCCTCTTCCAGTTTTACCCTCTAGTTTCTTTTCTATTCCTTATCTCCTTTCGTTTCTTGTGAACTGCTCGCAATTTTTGAGCAGCCAAAATGAATCTTAGGCCATAAAGAGGAGAATTAACAAGTATAGTGTTTTGTTTTATAAGAATAAACACAAAAGTTGTGATCTTCCAATTCTTTCAGTTCATCCATGAAACCAAGCCGTGTGCAAGTGATCTTGTTCTTGCCACCCTTGAGTTTCATCTCAGGTTGCTTAGCTTTGTACCTCATGGAATTGTATGTTTATCCAGTGTTCAAAAACTAGTCCAGATGGTCTGGTTCATACCAATTCTCTTTACAAAATCAGAGAAATTCAGGCCTACTCGACTATTTCCAAACCTCCTGGAATCGACAGAACCTAGTGTGATGCCATAACATTGATGCAATTCAAAATTTCTCTTTATGTAGTAGATTTCAGAACCTAGTGGAGTCGACAGAACCTATTGGAAGAACTTTCTTGCACCTATGCCAATTCTTTAATGCTCTTGTGCATTTGTCTTATTTTATTTGAACTGCAATCAAAAGGTATTCTATGAGGTTCTTATTCTTATGTGAATCACTTCAGTTGGCTTCAGGTATGTTTCAGTTTACTTAAATTCTGCACCGACGCATGATCGACTAATCACTTTGTGCATATTTAGTTTACCCAATTTAGTTATAGGTAAAATTTTCCTTTTTAAAGTTTATATTCAGAACGGTTGCAATTAGTAAAATACCTTTGTAATAACGTGATCTATTGAACATTTGGGGGTTTCCCCCTTTTGTTTTAAGGAAATGCTCTCCAGTTTGGAAGTGTTTCTTTAAAAGGTTAATACAGAGGACAGTATTTAACATTATTGTGTTTACTTCATAAGAGAATTTAAGGTTAAAACGAGGCCAGATTATGATAAGTTTGAGTTAAAGTCACCATTAATTAATTTACATGTAATCTAGAATTTAATTTACATTGGCAAGAGAAAGGATCTGATTTAAAGAGGCGGCGGTTCTCAGAGCTTATTTAACATGCTTGGAGATTCGTGCAGCGGGATTAATCATATACGTTCGTAGATAGGTAGAACAAAAAATAGTGGAGCCCCATCAGAGGTGTGCATTCAGCAATCAGCACTATGTGAGACGTCGAACGCGGTCAGATTCACTAGATTGTGCGGCCAGGAGTTACCCGTCAGCCGATCTAATGGCTGGGGTGCGTGCCCTAGGAAGAAGCGGTTCGGCAGGAAGCAGAGGTGCTCAAGGGATCGCCGGCTGCGCGCCAGGCGGAGGTGGCGATGAGGGGCCGCGTGTGCCAGCCGAGGGTGAGGCACCCGTCGTTCTCCTCCACCCGGTAGCCTTCGCCGCCGGAGAAGAGGGCGAGGAGCATGCTCGCCTGCTTGAAAGCGTTGGATCCGATGGGGACGGAGTCGAAGCCGGCACGGGACATGCGCGCGCGCCACTGCGGCAGAGTCTCGTGCCGCTCTGTTCGTTCCGCCCCTTCGCACGCCACCACGTTGTAGATCTGACGGCCCAAGTAGATCTCCGCCATCGCTTGGTCATGCCCGCCCACCTCGACGGCGGCGGGCGGCGAGGCGCCCCCCTCCAGCGAGTCGAACATGGTGGAGTAGTAGTGCAGCGCCTCGGTGAACCGATCCAGGAACGCCCTGCCATTATGGTTCGCCTCCTGTTCCACCACAGTCACGATCACCGGCCGTACCGCGCGGATCGTCCCCAACACCTTCTCCAGCGCCCCTGGGCGTGCAAGCAGTCGATGCAGCTCGAGGATCGAGTTCACAGCTACCACCTCCGGCTCGTCGTCCTCCACGCCGCCGCCGTCCGCTTCCGGACCGAGAAGCATGTAGGGATCCAGATCCGCGAGGCTAGCGGCCACAAAGCCGCGGTACCGGAAGTCGACTCGGATGGTCTTCGCGAGCTGGGCGAGTTTCCAGCCCACCTCCTGCAGAGCGTCAGAGTTGTCGGGCTGCGGTGGGCCGATTCCGGTGAGGCGAAATGACGGCGGGCCTCCTTGGCGGAGAGCCAGGGCTTGGAGGAGCGCCGGCCACTGCAGTCCCTGACGCATACCAAAATCGACAACGTGAACGCGGCGGAAGCCGGCGAAGGCTTCCAGAATGGCCTGGTTAGCTGTGAAATGGGCGAACTTGAGGTAGGGACAGCTCTCGTAGAAGTGATGGTGAAGCATGTCGTCCAAGGCTGCGGATTCAACAGTACTCGAACAGCCCATGCCCCGAGGGGGCTGCGGCCGGTAGATCCGGCGGGCGAGAGCCTCCGCAAAATATCCGGCTACTTTGCGCATCGCGCCACCTTGCGATGCGGCCAGAACGGATATCTGTTTCACGATAGCGCCCGCCGCCTTCAAGTTCTCCTTCTGCACCGCCTCTGCGCACGCCATCAGGGCGTGTACCAGACGGATACCTGCCTCCTGCGAATCGACGATGACCACCTGCTGCGCTGCTGCTGCTGTCGCCGCATCCGCGGTGATTGTCGACGAGGGAGGTGAGCTGCAGACCTTTAACCTCTTTCGATCTCTCAGGGACATCGCAACTTCTGGCTGATGACCAGACTGGGAAATTAGCCAGCCCGAGGAGGCAGTAGAAGCTTCCGGCTGAAGTTCATCGACATCAGCCGGTTTGCAAGGGCTGCCGTCCGGTAGGTCAACCGTCCCGATCGTGTATTGCTCTGTGACAGCGGGGGGAAGGTCGAACTGAAGACTAAGCGGGTCATCAGGCGGCGGCGGCGGCGGCGGTTGGGGAAGAGGCGGAGGGGCATTAAGCTCCGAGAGGATGTTGTCTACCCAGTTGGAGAGGTCTGAGGGGTTATAGTGGACAGTGTCGAAAGCGAGGTGGGCAAGAAGTGCGTCGTCGTTGGCGGCGGCGCTACTCCCCATGGCCATCTCCAGCTGCTCCAGTTTCTGCGCCACGTCGGCCATGTCCGACGACCGAACTTTGTAACCCAGCGCCGCCAGAAGCTCGTCGACGCCGTCGTCCGTCCCCATCAAGGCCTTCCCCTTTTCTTGCTCCGCTGCAACATACCAATTTCCTTCTCCTCCTCTTCTGTCGCCGCCGCCGGCAGCCTCTTGATGCTCCCTTTTCATTTTTCCTTCTTGTTTTTCTTTTCTTAATGAACGCCACCCAAGGTTGCGCGCGGTGGAGATCTGGGAAGAGAGGAATTATAACGGAGAGAGGGAAGGAGTTGGCTGGCTGCTGAGCAGGGTAAAAACCACAATAATTAATTACCAACAAAAACAATTGCAACATAAATAATTTTAAAAATTTACAACATTAACAATAAAATAAATCGTATTCTACTAACAGTTAGGCGTCAAACTGTTACTCGATTAAATTAAGTACGCACATTGTGTGTCGTAGACAATAAAAATAAACATATCAAACCAATGCGGGCCCAGACCAAGAAAAAGGAATCGTACCACGCCCACTAGCTTTGTTACGGTTTCAACATAAAAAGTCTCTGCAGCAGCTGCCGCTGCTACGATGGCCAGGTGCGACGAACCATACATAGCTCTCAGATCCGGTCCTCGTCGTCCACGCGTCGCAAATCTCTTGGCTCTCCAAAAGCTCAATACCAGTGCTTTGGTAAACTTGTGGGTGACTACCTCGATCAGACCGCGAATTTTAACAGGGGGGGGGGCACCCACGCACGAGGGCGACGCCAGCTGTCGGAGCTCACTGCTGCGTGGGCCCAGCTGGCCACTCGCCGGTCCCGCGCCGTACTCCTGAGACGGCCGTGGCGCTGTTCGTGTGGACCGTCCCTGCCCTATCGCGCTGCCACCCCCGTTACGAGACTCCGTTTTGGCTGATGCGATCCGTAACGGCCACGACGCCTTCTCCTCGCGTCGCTTTCGCCCGCGGACTCCTCGTCGTCATCATCGCCGGTTCGTTTATTTATACTTCCTGACGGCGACCTGATAAGTATTTTTATATAATATTTTAATTAATCTCTACAGTTGTGGTTCTCCACCGCTGAGTGATAATTTGTGTTGTGTTATTTTACTTTTGTTGATTTTTTCCTCCTTTTTTATTTTCTGAAAAAAAAACAGAAATGGCCTCGAATTGAGGCGCTGCGGAGGGCCGGCGGCTTATCCACCCGGCTTCATTTCCGATGCGGCTTGGGTCGATCATGACGTCGACAGAACAGCCGGCGCCGCATGTGCTGCTCCCACGTGTCCAGATTCTCTTCTCGCACGGTCCCCCACCTGCCTTTCCCCGGGAATTTTTTTACAATGATAAGGTTTTTCAGATATACTCTTCTTCGGAACTCGTCCGATCACCACGTTCTCGACTGGCAGTTTGTAGTGGGTCCGGGTGGAATCGCCGGAATCTCGTGCGAGGATGTCGGGCTCCAGGTTGGGTGAAAAAGCGGGTACGGCGTGTAAAGTCCAAACAGGTTAAATTTGATCTCGTACGCATATCTTTTTCCCATGCACGCTGACTCAGAGATGGGAACAATCCAAGATGTGGAGCCCTGAGACTGCGGCTGTTTTTTAAAGGATAAATTTTAATTGATCTTATTTAAATCATGGATCATGTTAATTTTTGCCATGTCAAATCCCAATCTTATTTTTGTTCCCGCGATTAACCTTTATTCTCCAATTTTCTTCTTTACTCGAACACAAGTTAAAATATAAAATAAAATTTTAACATTTTAGGGAGCTTGCAATTTAAATTACCATGGATTAAAAAAAATTTCACTCAAAGCATCTCGTTTCTAAGGGATCCGATCCGGTCCGTTTATCCTTATCCACTCTTGGATTGAGAAAGGAGATTGGTGGAGAACAATGACCCCCACTTGTTAACAGGTGGAGGATTATTATCCTCACCAATATAAAGACTGGATCATGAATTAGTTCAGCCTTTGCGGACCAAAGGATCCGTCCTCTGTCTCTATTGGTATCCTTGTATAGTAAAAGGCCGTTAATTGTCATCAATATATTTGTGATTCGATACTTATTATGATTTATTTATAAAAAAATTTCTTCAAAATGAAATGTAACTATAGAATGCCGAGTTTTTTAATTATTCGTATAATAATAATAATAAAAGATGAATATGTTCATCCTTAACGTTCTCGTCTAAATTATCTGCACAAGTATTTTATTATTTTTATCTGATGATCGATAAAAAATTTATATAAGATTTGATTAATCATCCCAGATTTAATATTATCTGGTTGAATATTTTCCAATGATATCCTTGTGAAACTATTTTGAAATGGTGAATTTTGAGCCCTGCAAATGTATGTGGATCTAAATTAAATGTAAAATTGGAAAAATAAAACATAAAAAATGTCTAATGGCTCAAGAATGACCTCTTTTGCAATTTAAAAAGTTTATAATGGTTTTATTAAAAGATTGCTATATATATATCTAGATTTATTATTAAGCTTGCAAAATTATATATATATATATATATATATATATATATATACTAGTTTAGTTGTTTAGGTCTATAAAGTAATTTTATCTAAATTTATTATATGATTTAAAACTGATTCAAATTGCAAAACAAAAATATAGGACAAGCAAAAAGGTCCAAGAAACTGTAATGAGTATTGTTTTCTAAATTTTAAGTAGTTTGGATGTGTTTACTAAGAAAAAATTATGAATGACAATTAAGTGGGTTGTAATTTATTTATTTTTTCATTTATTTAACGGTAGAAAAGTACTTTTCATATAAAAAAATATATCAAATTTGTGATGCAAAAGTGATAACGTTCACCAAGATACTCTTCCATTGTCCGTCTATTTTAATACTATTAATTTATCACATATAAACTTGAATATACGCAACGAAGAAGAAACAAAAACACAAATTTATCATTCTTATATTATATTGACACCATCGGAAAGGCAAAACTAGTGATTTGTTTATGCTAATTCGGTTAGGAATTAAAAATATCAACTCGTTTTATTTTACTCTCCAAATCCCAACCTTTATAGCAACCCTATTAAATAATAATAATTGAATAGCCCTTTTTTTATAATTATAACAAATTGACTAATAATTACATTGTGGACGCATAATTGAGGCATGCGGACCGTGACCAGCCAAGGAAAGCCTATTGAAGCGCGGCACGTGCCGCAAGATGTCAGGCGGTGCGGGTCCCACGGACGGAGCATCTAGTCACCCGCAAACCAAGTGGATAGATGCCCCGTCCCTTCAATCACGTCGGCTACCTGCTTTTTTTCCGCATTAGAAAAAAAAGCAAAGGAGGGCATAAAAATGGGGTTTTGTTCGTTGGGTAAAAATTAAAAGAGCTTTTCATTTTTAATGGAAATCAACTAAGAATACTTTTATTTAGTATTATCAATAGTTTTTTAAAAATATTTATTTTTAATAATATTATTATAATAATTTTGGGATCATACGCACAGGGATAATAATTTTTTTTTTTCAAAATTTGATAAAAAAAATTGATATGCGACTGATATAGAAGAGGCCACGAAGGATCATCAATATTTTATATCTGACTTAAATATCTAATTAAATAATATATATTTAAAAAATCTAAATTTTTTTAATTATTTATTTGAGATTAGGAGTGATCTATATAAATATTTAATATATTTTTTAATTATATACGAATAAAAATGATACTTTGCATATTCTTATTTTGTAAATTGTTAGGTGATTCTCACAGATGTAGGTATCTGGATGCTCACCTAGACACCCCGATTCACCTTTGATATTCGAGGCATCCAAATGAGCATCCGGACGTCCGAACTTCTGAGGATCATCTAAGACTGTGCAAGATAAGCATCGGTGCACGCTCCTATGCAATCCTCACATGTCCGGACGCATAGAACACCTCCCGAGCACCTCAATTCACTTTTGAGAATCGAGGTGCTCGGGAGGACATTCAGGCACCCCGACATGTGAGGTGCGCCCAAGAGTGTGCATCAAATGGGTATACAAGGTAAAATTGTTATATATAATATATAAAGATTTTACCTTGCACACCCGTTTAATGCACACTCCTATGTGTCCTCATATGTCCAGACTCTCAAACTTGTGAGAATCATCCAAAAGTGTGCACCGAACGAGTGTACAATATATCAGAACTATATAAATATAATGTTAATTCTAATATGATTTTGTTGAATGGAAAGAAAAAAAATATTAGTATAGAAGATATTTAATCTTTTAATAGGTATAAGGATGTGGATATAGAATCTAATCCATTGTCATCCTTATTTACATAATAGTTTTTTTAATTATCTAAGTATCCAAGTCTGACATAATACTGGAGATGATCGTTCCAACCCTATAAAAATTTTCCATAAATTATTAAAGTCAAAAATACAAGTGACAATCCACATAATAGCTTGGCGATCTCAGTGGTTCGAAAGCACAAGTGACAAATCCACACGATAGTTTGTCCTAGTGGTTCAAACATGAGAGTCGAATTTCTTACACTCCCTAAGTTTTTAATCCTGGTGCATGGAGAGTCTCAAGGTGTATTTACCACTTTTAGCATAGCCTAGGAAGCAAGAATTTAATAGTAATGATTCAATAGTTATTATAATTACATTGTTGTGATAATTAAGATCCTCAAATTGGTACAATATAATGTTGATCTTTATATTGTAGCAACTACAATTCATACTACTACAACATAATATTTTTTTAGTTAGCAACATATTACTACAACATAATATTAATCAATAGTGAGTAGAGATAACTATTATAACTGTATAGTAGTTACAAAAAAAATATAATATTGATAAGGAATAAATAGTCTATATTATAACAACTATGATTCATAGCTACTGCAAAATAATATTATTTGTATTGATCAAAATTGAAATGCACATCTTATAATAAATATGATCTCATATTTGCTAAGATAGAAAAAAAGGAGTATTTTTTAAAATAAAAATATATGGAGACACATTGTTTTGATACAACAACATCAAAAACTAAGTCTTATATCACTAGATGAGGTTGGCTATATGAATCATTTTACGTCATTAGGTTCTATACTATACTATATCATTATCTATACTTAAATAAATTTTATATTATTTATTTATACTAACCAAGTCTCCTTTTTTGTCTTCCTCTTCCTCGTATGATGTGCGCATTTGTCATAATTTTACATTGTCTAACTGAACTATTTTTGTTTTCGTCTAATTTTATATTCATATCATCTTAAACATATCTCTTGATGTTTTTTCTCAATAGATGTAACTTTCATTTTTTTTCTCTAATGCTCTTATTTTTATTATATCCATCATCGTATATATGTCCACACATCCATCTTAATATCCTTAGCTCTACAATCCTTATTAGGGGTGCACAAGCAAACGAATCGAGCCGGCTCGCTAGCTTTTCGAGCCGGGTCAAAAAAATATTTGATTCATATTCGAATTTATTGAATTTGAGCCGAACTCGAACATTTTCAAACTTTTTTTGAGCTGAACTCAAGCCCAAATTATATTATTCGAATGTTCACAAGACACTTGAGAGTCTTAATATTTTATTAATATAAGTTACTATATATTAAATAAATAAATTTTGAGCCTTTTGAGTAGCTATTTTCGAGCAATAATTCGAATAGTTTGTAAACATATTCGAATCTTTCGAGCTGAACTCGAACCCGAGCCCTAATTCGAACCAACTCAAACCAAAATTTTAAAATTTTCAAGCTTCGAATCGAGCTCAAACTCGAATATACCTATTTCGAGTCGAATTCGAGCCTTAGATTTTTTCTGAATATTCGGCTTGATTCGGTTCGTTTACACTGAATCAATTTATGATTTGGTTTTAAAATTAATTTATGAACACATAAAACATCCGATGCTCTCCTCCATTTCAACTATCTTGCTTATAGTCCTCTTCTTATGCTCCAACTTGCTTGGATAGATGTCGAATTTCAGATATTGTATATAGTGGTTTTAAAACCCCTTGTTTAGCTTATGAACCTTGAGTTTTAATTTGGATTTTATGTGCACCATCCTCATAATTGAATATGATTTTGTGGTTAATCATCTTAGTTGCAAATTTTATTCTTATGAAAGACATGTATATTAGTTTAACCACTGATTTAGGGGTTCCTTATCTTGAGGATAACTCTATAAATGTTCTATGACCTTCCATGTGATTACCCTTAGGGATTAGAAAATTTGGTGTGCTCAATTTATGTTATAGAATTCTTAAGTTCTGGATTATTTTAGAGGATTTTTATTCACTGATTTTAGGGGTTAATCATCTTGACGAATCTCTTCAATAGCTTCATGTTTTCCATGTGTTTATTCCTTGAAGTTTGAGAAACTTGCATGCTCAACTTGTAGTATAGGAATTCTAAGATTCGGATTCTTTAAGAGGGATTTAAAATTTTGTTTTAGGAGTTGCTCATTTGAATGATGCACTTCCTTTTTGCTCCACGCTTACTAATTGTTTTCCTTTAGAAGTTAAAAAATATGTATGCTCGAATTCCATAGTAGAAGGTCTAAGTTTCAGATGTTATAGATTTCTATGTTGTATTGTGTTTTTAAAGGATGATACCATGTTAGCTCCTATGAATTTTGTAAAGTCTAGATTTTTAAGATCCTTATGCTCTATTGTGTTTTAAGAAGATGATACCATGTGAGCTACTATAATTTGTAAGGTTCGGATTTTTATATATTCCTATGCTCCTTTGTTTATTTAGAAGATGATGTCATGTTAGCTCCTTAACTTGCAAGTTTCGGAATTCGCCTTGTATGCTTGTATTCACTTTTGCTTCACATCATGATAGTTTAGTAGGTTATAGGTATGATATAAATTTGCATGCATATGTTTAGATTTATGATTATGCCATGTTTAAGTTGCTATGCATGCTCATGCTATATTAATGCACAAGTCTATGCTTAAGATTATGATATGAATTTGCATGCTTATGTTTAAGGTTTACGATTATGTCATGTTTGAGTTGCTATGTATATCATGCTATGTTAATGCACAAGTCTATGCTTAAACTTGTAATTTGAAATTGCATGCTTATGTTTAGGGTTTACGATTATATCATGTTCAAGTTGCTATACATGCTCATGCTATGTTGATGCACAAATCTATGCTTAAGCTTATGTTATGATTTGGCATGTTTATGTTATGATTTACGATTATGTCTATGTTTAAGTACTGATCAAGCTTATGTTAAGTGCATGATTATACTTATATCCATGTTTATGTAATTATGTGATCGAATGTGATCGGTGTCCTTAGCCCGGGAGCTTACCAAATCTACGTTGTCGAGTGTGACCAATATCCTTAGTCCGAGAGCTCACCAAATATACGTGGTCAAGTGTGACCGGTGTCCTTCGTCCGGGAGCTCACCAAATCTCCATGGTCAAGTGTGACAGGTGCCCATAGCCCGAGAGCTCACCAAATCTACGTAGTCGAATGTGACCAGTGTTGTTAGCCTGGGAGCTCACCAAATCCACATGGTCGAGTGTGATCGGTGTCCTTAGCCTGGGAGCTCACCAAAACTATATGGTTGAGTGTGACCAGTGACCATGGCTCGGGAGCTCGCCAAACCCTAGGCAGTTGAGTGTGACCGGTAACCTTAGTCCGGAAGCTTACAACCCTATGTAGTTATGTTTATTTCCATACTTAGCTTAATTACACGCTGATACTCATGCTTAGGTCTATACTTAATAGGTGTATGTATATGTCATGCAAGTATACTTATAGCTATGCATATGTACATGCTCATGATTATATCAGTTTCATGCTTAGTTTATTTATATGCTCATGCTTATGTTTATATTCGTATGCTATATCGACACCTATGATCATGCCCACAATATGTCAGTAGGTAAATCCTAAGTTACCTAGCCTAGATATCCCTTAGCACACTAGATCATGAGCGCTAACTATTTCATAATACAGTTTTGAATATGCTGAGTCTCTAGACTCATAGATTATAACATTTTTTTTTAATTGAAGTGAATGAGGCAGGTGGCAATGACCAATGAGCCAGCTCGGGGCATTGGTGGCACAACCCGAAGACCCTCATTAGTTTTCCTTTCCACATAGTCTAGTAGTTTATTGATTGCAAATAAATTCAGGAACTCATGTTAAGAATTCAATATTTTTATTCATGTCGACGGTGTTGGTTTAAGTTTATATATATATATATATATATATAATAATAATAATAAAATTAGGGATGTTTCAAGAGGTTGGGAAATTTAAATTTTAAGCTTGAAATCACTATATCATTTTCAACATAACATAAAAAATTTAAGTGTAAACCACAAGTTTCTGTTGGTGCAGGTTGTACTAACAATCTGTTTTTGATGTATGACAAATAGATTCAAGTTAGATGCGTTGTTTGTCTAACACTTCTATCAAGTGTGCAGAAGTTGACTGGTCTGAAAGATCTCACAAGTCCGCGGGGCCCGATAGCTGGTGAAAAATCCAGCTAAGTCCACAATGCCCGATAACTGGTGTCATGTCCAGATAGATCTGCAAGGCCCGATATCTAGCAAGAAGTTCGGTTGGATCTGCGATACCTAACTACTGGCTGAAGTCTAGTTGAGTCTATAGACCTGACAACTGACGAGAAGACTTGGTGGGTCAGAGGCAAGTCTAATGACTGCAAGTGGTAAGTAAAGGTAAGCAATTGGAGGAGACATCCAGTGAGGACGCGTTCCCTATTGAAAGAACTGTAGGCGTCGGTCCAACTTAGGTCAATTAGGGAAACCTAAGCTGAGACCTTAACTAGATGCTAGCCTCGAGGAGACAGGATCTAATTACTACTAATAATCTATTATGTTGTGCTAACTCTGTTTTCCAGGGTAAAATATATTTTTTGATTGCCTGAACTAACATTTTCTTGCAGGTGAAAAGGCTGAAGAAAAGGGTCCGGGTGCCCGAACTAGGCTCGCATTGGCAGGGTTGTGGGCGCCTAGGCAGTCCGGGCGGCCGGACTCGGTCCAGGCGCTCAAACTCAAAAATTGATCCATAAGCTTACGTGGAGTGTGTCGATTGGCCGAGCCATGTGGTCCAGGCATCCGAAGGGGTTCCAGGCACCTAGAATGGACCTATTTAAAGACCTTCGATCCGGAGCATCAAAACAATAACTGCAACGACTTTCTCTTATGCTCGGTGCTCTGAAAAGGCTCCCACAACGCTGCTACGCTCCGCCGACAACCGGACTTCAGGTTAAATTAGTTTTTTTATTGTCGGTAATTTTTATATATAGTTCTTATACTTGCAATTTGTAATCATTTAGAACTATTAGTGGATTGCCCAATGAAAGCACTCGACGAGTGTGGGCCTTGGAATAGGAGTCGTCGAAGGCTCCCAACCAAGTAAAATCTTGGTCGTGTTAGCATTACTTCTTATTCTTCCACTGCGTATATGTTTTTAATTGAATTTTCGATGATCGTTATTCACCCTCTTTTAGCGTTCTTTCCGATCCTACAAGTAGTATCAGAGCCGGTACTGCTCTAAATTGGTGCAATCCCTAGTCAAGCAAAGTGGGGATCATTTTTGAAAGAAAAATTATATATCATTTTTTATTAAAAATGATTCTTATGTCTTTCATTTTTTCTCTCCAATTTTTTTTTGAAAATTTCACTATCATTTTTTCACCATTAGATATAATTGGTAAAATAACCCTTTTGACAAAATATGTCATAATATTTTTTATTATTTAATTTTTTTTTCAAAATTGGTGAAACGACTTTATTTTCATTTTATCTCCCACACTACCTACCCCAAGACAATGTCTTGGAAATTGCTTCTCGTCTATATTTTTTGCCAGTATACCAATATCTCATCAAGAAGGACGGAGCATCCACGAACCACCACTATATGAGATGTACAAGAAGCAAGAATTTAATCTATTGAGGATGCAAGTGGAAAATTTCATCCTTATGAACGACTTCGATGGCGGCATGACACTGAGACGATCATCCCAAAACACCGAAGCAAAGCAAAAGGTAATAAAATTAATTTCAGATTGATTACCTAATGAAATTACATGCAGGATTAGAGAACACCGAGATGCCTACGAGTTCTAGACTCGGCTAACTAAGCTTCAAGAGGAGTCAATGGAGCTAGAGGATCAATTCAAAAGTGAATCCAGATTCGATTCAAATCCAACGGAGAAGCAAATTAGGGGATGCACTTCATGTTAGTATAATTTACCTAAATACGCCTATTAGTAGTAGTTTAAATAATGTGCATGATAAGTTAAATAAATATAAAATTATCCTAAATATGACCCATGATAATCTATATTTACATGATTCAAATTTAGAACCACAAAATAATCTAGATTCTTATTAAGTCAATAAATATTTTGATCAAATTGACATTAACCTTGACTTGGTCAAACAGAACATTGACCAAATCAATTCAAGTAAATTAACTAATTCAAAAAATTTTAAATTAAATAAAATTTTAGAAATAATTAATTCAAACATTAAGTAAATTTAAAACTTAAAAATGAAGAAATAGATCTAGATAAAATTAATAAATATCTTAATAAAATATTTGACAATTTAGATAATATCAATCTAGAAAATCTTATCTAAAATCAATGTAATATAATTAATAAAAATTTAAATCTTAAAGTTATTAAAATAGATAAAACTAATTTAATAAATTCAACTTATAATATAAACTTAAAAGACAAAGAACAATATTATGATAAAATCAAACACTCTTCTAAAATCAAAACCAAATTTAATAAATTCGAAATTAAATATTAAAGATAATATCTTTAACAAAGATAATCTAGCAAATTTAAAATTAACAATTATTAAAAAGTTAAACATTAAAGATAAATCTTTAAAGAAATATAATTCAAACAATTTAACTAATTCAAAATTAAAATTTAATAAAAACTTAAACATTAAAAATAATATCTTAAAGAGAGATAATTCAACTGGCGTTATAAAATTAAAATTGAAATAATATTAAATACACCTTTTTAAATAAGGATAATTTAACTAATTTAATTAATTCAAAATTAAAAGCGTAAATTGAACCTAAACTATAATTTAATTAAATTAAACTTAACAAATTAAATAAAGGGTTCCTAATGTTGGATCGTGAAAGTCGATGGAGAGGGGAGTGAATATCGATCGAAAACATTCGTAGAGAGTACGCAACGTAAAATAAATAGAGCAATGCTAACAAGAACCAATTTACTTGGTTCGGAGCCTTGGTCGACTCCTACTCCAAGGCGCGCACTTGTCGAATGTTTTCGTTGGGCAATCATTGATAGTTCGTAAAAGATTTACAAATTTGAGTACAAGAACTTTAAATAAGAAATACCAACAATAATAGAGAAAAGGAAAAAGGGCACAATATCGGAGAGGCTTTGCAGCGTCGCAGGGGCACAGCGCAGTAGAGTAGATGTCGTTGTTGTTCTTTACTCCAGGACTCATCCTCCGCAAATATAAGAGGCTCCGGGCGCCCGGACCACTTTTCTCCAGAAAGTCCTTCTCTTGCAAGAAAATGTCAGTCTGATGCAAAATAAAAGTTATACTACCCTACAAGACAAAAGTTAGCGCAATAGAAGAATAGTAGTAATTAGATTCCGACTCATCGAGACCGGAATCTAGTCAAGATTTCAACTTACAGTTCCGAAATGATTCAACTTAAGTTTAAATAATTTTTAAGAAAATTTGTAAGTTAAAATATTTTTTAATAAATTTTTTAAGTTAAAATAATTTTTTTAAAATAAAATTTTAAGTTAAAATAATTTTTAAGAAAATTTTTAAGTTAAAAAAAAATTTAAATAAAATTTTAAGTTAAAATAATTTTTAAAAACATTTTAAGTTACAATAAAATTTTAAAATCAAATTTTAAGTTAAAATAATTTTTTAAGAAAATTTTTAAGTTAAAATAATATTTTTAAAAAAATTAAGTTGAAATAATTTTTAATAAAAATTTTGAGTTTAAATAATTTTTAAAATAAAATTTTAAGTTAATTTTTTTAAAAAAAAATTAATTTTTTAAGTTAAAATAGATTTTTAATATAATTTTTAACTTAAAACATTTTTTAAGTTAAAATATTTTTTTTAATGTAATTTTTAAAAATAATTATTTAAATTATAATAAATTTTAAGTTGAAATAATCTTTTAAAAAATAATTTTTAAGTTAAGATAATTAATTTTTTAAAATAATTTTTATGTTAAAATATTTTTTTGAAAATAATTTTTAGGTTAAAATAATTTTCAAGTTAAAATAAATTTTTAAAAATAATTTTAAGTTAAAATATTTTTTAGTTTAAAAAATGTTTATGTTAAAATATTATTTTTAAATAATTTCTAAGTTATACTAATTTTTTAAAAAAATTATGTTAATATAATTTTTAAAATCTATTTTTATGTTAAAATAATTTTTAAAATAATTATTTAAGTTAAAATAATTTTTATGTTAAATTTATTTTTAAATTAAAATAATTTTAAGTTAAAATAATTTTTAAGTTAAAATAAATTTTTAAATTATTTTTAAAATTAAAATAATTTTTTAAGTAAAAAAAATTAAATATTTTTTTAAGTAAAAGAAATTTTTAAAATATTTTTTAAAACTTAAATAAATTAAATTAAATTTGATTTGGTTTAACTTAATTAAATTAGATTTAATTTAATTTTAATTTGATTTGATTTAATTTAATTAGATTAGATTTAATTTAATTTGGTTCGATTCGATTTGAATTGATTTGGTTTGATTCGATTTAGTTCAATTTGATTCAATTTGGTTCGATTCAATTCGATTTGATCTGGTTCGATTTGATTTTGTTCGATTCGATTCGATTTTGTTCGATTCAATTTGATTCGGTTTGATTCGAAGTCCTTAGTCATCTCACCCGATCTATGTTTTCAATTAGGGAAACTTATAATTTTGATGAGATGAAGTTACGTTTAATTTTTAGGGTTTAGTTTAACTTTGTGATAGATTCAGGTTTAGCTTTGGACTCAACAAATAGACATTTTTTGGATAAACTTCTGGACTATGGTGAGGCACTTAGACATCATTAGAGTAACCATACCTTTGAAGTTTTCCAAATAGTTCTAACCATTGAACTTAGTCTAAAACCTTGGTCTAACTAGTTGGAATCTGAAAGGATAGCTTCAGTTAGTTCCACTTAGCCACATGCATTAGGTTGAAGTTATATCTTCCTAGACATGCATAGACTGAGCTTCCCTAATCTACTATCATCTAAAATTCATCAGTATCGTAGGTCAAGTTAAACTTAGTCATTTTTTAAGCTAATCCTATTAACCCTGCCGGTAGGTTATTTTTGAAGGTGTCAAGTAGTTTGGAGCCTCCCCTAAATTATTGATTTTTTCTTTTAAAATTTTTATATAATTAAAATTAGTTTTAGTAAAGATTTAATGTTTAATTTATAATTTAAATTTAAGTTTTTAATTTTGAAATAATTAAATTGATCAAATTGTTCTTCTTTAAAAGAGTGTATTTAATATTTAAATTTTCTTTCAATTTTAATTTTATTAAGTTAATTGAATTGTCTTTTAATAGATTATTGTTAATGTTTAAGCTTTTACTAATTTTTAAATTTGAATTAATTAAATTGTTTGAATTATATTTCTTTAATGGTTTATCCTTTAACTTGTTATTAATTGTTAATTTCAAATTTTCTTTAGTATTTAATTTTGAAATTGTTAATTTGGTTTTGATTTTAATAAAATGTTTGAATTTATCCTTATATTTTCTTTGTCTTTTAAATTCATATTATTAGTTAAATTTATTAGATTTTTTTGGTTTTGGATAAAATTTTTTAGATTGATATTGTCTAGATTATTAAATACTTTATTAAGGTATTTATTAATTTTATCTAAATCCACTTTCTCATTTTTTAGTTTTAAATTTAAATTTATTTTAATGTTTGAATTAATTATCTTTGAATTTTTACTTAATTTTAGATTTTTTGAATTATTTGAATTAATTTGTTCACTGTTCTGTTTGACCAAGTTAAGGTTGATAATGATTTGATCAAAGTCTTAATTGACTTAATTAGAAACTAGATTAATGTGTGGTTTTAAATTTGAATCATGTAAATTTGGATTATCATGAACTATACTTGGGATAATCTCATATTTATCTAAATTATCATATAGATTATTTAAACTAATACTAGCAGGGGTATCTTGGTAAATATTACTAACCTTGAACGCAACCCCTAATTAAGTAAGTTTTTTGATTGAATTTGACTCGAGTCCAGATTTGATTTTGACTTGATCCTCTAGCTCCAACGACTCATCGTGTAGCTTGATCAACTGGGTCCAAAGCTCATGTGCATTCTTGTACTTTTCTAACCTGCATAAAACATTGTTAGACAAAATATTACAAATAAGTTTACTTATATTGTAGTTCAATTCTGAGTCCCAAGAAAGTTTTCTTAATATCAGCACATTATCGAAATTTAGGCTTCCTAAGAACCATTTCATACCTCGCCTCCAATAGTTGAAATCTTCTTTATCTTATGGCGGTGGTTCGTGGATACTCCGTCTTTCTTGAATAGACATTGGTATATTTGCAAAAAAAAAAATAATAATAATAATAATTTCCAAGACTTTGTCTTGGGTAAGTAATGTGGGAGATAAAGAAATATGCGATTTTTTTTTTAAAATAAAATATTATTACAAATTTTGTTAAACGCAATGTTTTGTCAACACTAGCTAACGGTGAAAAAATTAAAATGAATTTTTTAAAAATACTTTTGGAGGGAAAAAACGAATGTTTAATTGGTGGTTGTGTAAATTCAAAGCGGTGCCTACTCTGATACCGTTTGTTGGGTCGTGAAAGTCGATAGAGGGGGATGAATATCGATCGAAAACGTTCGTAGAGAGTACACAGTGAAAAATAAATAGAGCAATGCTAACAAGAACTAATTTACTATGTTCGGAACCTTAGTCAACTCCTACTCCAACACCCGCACTCGTCAAATGCTTTCGTTGGACAATCGCTAATAGTTCGTAAAAGATTTACAAATTTGAGTACAAGAACTTTAAATAAGAAATACCGACAATAATAAAGAAGAGGAAAAATGACACGTTGTCAGAGAAGCGTTGCAGTGTCGCAGGGGCACAACACAGAAGAGCATATGTCGTCATTGTTCTTTTCTCCAGGACTCACCCTCCTTATATAGGAGGCTTCGAGCATCTGAATCCCTTCCGGGCGCTTGGACCGTGACGCCGTCGGACCAATCAACACGCTCCAAGCTGTCGAGGATAATTTTTGCCTTTCGGGCGCCCAGACCAGTTCTGGCCGCCCAAACCAACTCCGGGCGCTCAGACCACTTTTCTCTAAAAGGTTCTTCTCCTGCAAGAAAATATTAGTTCGAGGCAAAATAAAAGTTATACTACCCTGCAAGATAAAAGTTAGCGCAATAGAAAAATAGTAGTAATTAGATGTCGTCTCGCCGAGATCGGAATCTAGTCAATATCTCAACTTAGAGTTCCAAAATAGTTTTAAGTTGGATCGACGCCTAAGGTCCCTACCCGGGAATACGTCCTCACAATCACTCTTTTCCAGTGACTTACTTTAACTTACCTGCCAGACGTCCGGTCAGCCCGTCGACCCATCTGGACTTCTTGTCAACTATCAGGTCAGCCCATCGACCTAGCTAGAGTTCGTGCCAGACATTCGGTCGGCCCATTGGCTAGTCTGGGCTTCATACCAGCTATTAGGTCAGCCCGTCGACCTAACTAGGGTTCGAGCCAGACATCCAGTTAACTCGTCGACCAGTCTGGACTTCATGCCAGCTATCAAGTCGCTCCGTTGACCTAGCTGGACTTCTCCTGCACACTTAGTTAAAGTGTTTAGATCACAATTAAACTAACTTAACATACTTTGTCATTCATCAAAATCTGGGTTAGACCGTCAGTGCTAACTGCACAACACCTAAAGCTTATATAACTAAGTAAGAAGAACCAAACCAAATTCACATAAAACTAAAAGTTTAATAATTCAGGGGGAGACTTCAAATTAATTGATACCTTCAAAATAATTGTTTACTCGACTGGGTAATTTAATATGTCTAAATCCTAGTACAATTTATGGGGGAGTGTTAATTTAAGGACGAAAAAGGGTTCAATTATTTTGAAAATATGTTGAAACATTAATGTGAAATTTTTTTAAAAAAAAATTTACAACTTATGAAAAATTATTTATTTTTAAAAAATCAAATCATTTTTTTTTTGAAAATTTTTTCTTCTACTTTGAAAAACTTTCTTAAATCTATTCTATAAAATTACCTTGAATTTCTTTTCAAACTTACGTTTGAAAAACTTCCTTTGAAAATTTTTTCTTCAAAATTATTTTGAAAAATATTTCTATTTTATTCTAAAATATATTTTGAAAATTCATTTACTGAATTTTTCTGAAACGTTAATTTGAAGAAACTCTTCTAAAATTAGCCTAAAAATATATAATAATCCTTATAACATGCTTTCTTAAATCTTGTTTGAAAAATTTGTAATATTTCAAAACTAATTTTCTTCTCTTTGAAAACGTTTTTCAAAATTATTGCAAATATTCAAAGAGACTAAACATTTTTTTAAAAAAAAATACTTTGAAAATGGATAACTTAGAAAGTGTTTTTGAAAATTGCTTTATCATATCCTTTAAAAACCTCTTATTAAATTATGCATTCAAACATGATTTTAATATTTTAGAATATTTTTAAAAGTTATTCTATATGAAAATTACTCTTAAAATATTAGAAAAATTAATTTAAAGAATTTATTTATTATCTTTTACCTTAAAAATCTTTATTAGAAAATTTTTCTTTGTAATTATTTTGAAATTACTTTTAGAAAAGTTTTTCTAAATCACTTTGAAATTGTCACTTAGAAATTTTTTTTTAACATTGTTTTACTAAAGTTATTTTGAAATTTTTTAAAACTTCAAGAAATTTTTGCAAAGCTTTACTTCAAAAAATACTTTTAAAAATAACTCCTTAAAAGTTTACTTTAAACCTTCCTTAAAAATAATACTTAGAAATTGCTCTTTAAACCTTCGTTTGAAAATCTTACCTAGAAAATTTTTCTTTAAATTGCTTCTTAACTTTTCTGTCCTTTAAAAAAAGTCCTACTTAGAAATATTTAAATCTTTGGAAATTAATTTGAAAAAGAACTTTACCTTATTTTGAAAAGTTATTACCTTTAAAATATTAAGAAATCTTACTTGTAAAATTTCTTGCATTACCATAATTCTTTGAAACTTGCTTGAAAATCTCAGCTTGCAATATTTTCTTACTTATTTTTTGTGCATTGTCTTTATTTTTTTATGTATGCCAAAGGAGGAGGATAGTGTGTTAAGTTAGAAAATTGAACTCACTTTAACATTTTAAACATTTTTATGCTTTATTACTTTATTGTATTTTTTTCTAACTTTAACCCGGGTTGACATTATATTAAAAAGAGAGAGATTATTGGTGTATATTTCACTAACAGTCTAGTTTTAATGTATGACAAATAGGTTAAAGTTAGATGAGTTGTCTGTCTAATGCTTCTACCAAGTGTGTAGGAGTTGACAGGTCTGAAGAACCTGACACCAGGCTGAAATTTAGCTAGGTCTGCGGGCCCCGATATCTGGTAGAAAGTCCGGTTGGGTTTGCGTGACCTGACAACTGGCCGAAGTCCAGTTGAGTCTGTAGACCTAACAACTGGCGAGAAGACCTAGTGGGTCAGAGGCAAGTCGAGTGACGGTAAATGGTAAGTAAATGTAAGCAATTGGAGAAGAGATCTAGTGAGGGAATTGTAGGTGTCGATCTAGCTTAGGTTTATTTAGGAAACCTTAGCTGAGACCTTAACTAGATCCTGGTCTTAGGGAGACAGGATCTAATCACTACTCATAATCTATTATGTTGTGCTAACTCTGTTTTTTCAAGGTAAAATATATTTTTTGATTTACTGGACTAACCTTTTCTTGCAGGTGGAAAGACTTTAGAAAAGGGGTCCGAGCGCCCGGACCAGCAAGACTTCGTTCCACGTGAATCCGTAGAGGGGGTCGTTATTGGCAATAGTTCAGCTCGGTCGATTTGTAGTTGGTTAAAGACCTTCTTGAATATTATGTTGACCGAGTTGCTTGTGTCAATGAAAATGCGGTGAATAGTATAATTGGCTATTACCGCTCGGATGATCAGGGCGTCATCGTGAGGGACTTCAACTCCTTCGAGGTCCCTGGGCCCGAAGCTGATCTCGGGTCCGCTCGCCCTTTCCTGGCTGTAGCCGACCGCGCGGATCCTCAGCTGCCGTGCGTGTGCCTTTCTGGCTCTGTTAGAATCTCTGCCGGTCGGACCTCCGGCGATGATGTTGATTTCTCCCCGAGATGCGTTGCCCCTATTTTCTTCCTCCCGAGCGGAAGGTCGAGGTCGTTCGTGTGATGCCCGATGGTGAGCTCCGGACTGCTGACGATGCTGCCGCTCGGGGGATCTCCTTTCTATCCTTTGGACGGGGCTCCGTTGTCGGTGTTGTCGGTCTAGTGAAGGCGATCGATGACGGTAACTCCTCGGTGCGGGATGAGCGATGGGGGGAGGCTCCGACAGTCGCGGGTGTTGTGAGTAGCCGACTGATGGAGTGAACAAAACATCGGGGTTCATACCTTCCCCCTGGGTTTGGGCCGATCAGCTGCGACTTGCTGGACGGCGTGCGACCGAGTGTGCTGATGAGGACGGGCGGCTTCAGCTCTCGGTCCTCTGGGTGGCTGGTGACTGATGGGCTGCTTCCGCTCGGCGGGAGCTGGTTGGTCACTCTGGGCTTCTTTTCTTCTCGCCGCCTGGGCTTCCTCCACATTGATGTATTCGTTGGCTTTATGTAGCATGTGGTCATAGTCCCAGGGTGGCTTCCGGATGAGTGAGCGGAAGAAGTCACCGTCTACGAGTCCTTGCGTGAACGCGTTCACCATAGTTTCCGAGGTGACCGTTGAAATGTCCATGACCACCTGGTTGGAAGCGCTGAATGTACGCTCGGAGCGGCTCTCTCGCGCCTTGCTTGATGGCAAACAGGCTGACGCTTGTCTTCTGGTGGCGCCTGCTGCTTGCAAAATGATGGAGGAACGCCGTTCGGAATTCCTTGAAGCTTGTGATGGATCCGTCCTGCAGTCTCCGAAACCACCGATGCTCCGATCCCGAAAGCGTGGTGAGGAATACTCGGCACTTCACACCATCTGTGTATTGATGCAGAGTGGCGGTGCTGTCGAACTTACCCAGGTGGTCGTCTGGGTCGGTTGTCCCGTTGTACTCCCCGATCACAGAAGGCACATAATGCCTCGGCAGTGGATCGCGTAGAATGGCATATGAGAACTGCCGGTTGGTCCGCTCGGGAGACGCGTCAGATCGGGGCGCCTTTCCTTTTCTGACGTCCCAGATGAGTGCTTCGTCCGATGAAGATCCCTTGTCTTGGTTGGCTTGTGCTACCTCCAAGGGCGTCTGGAACATAGTCCGATGAAAAGGTATCGGGGCGGGCGGCGCCCCCATCTGAGTGCCGGCCGACCCTTTGTTTTGCCCCCATATTGAGAGCTGCTCCTGCCTGTCTTCGGGTGGGGCTCGGCCCCCCAAGGTTGATGTCGCTTGTTGTGCTGCCCGCTCGGCCTGAGCTTTCTGCTGCTGCTCCACGATTTTTGCTGCTCGCGCTTGGACGAGTACTTCGAGCTCTTCGGGAGAGAGCGTTACCAGAAGTTGACGTCCAGCTTCTTCCATCTTCTCGACTCGGATTCAGGTGCGTTCCCACAGACGGCGCCAATTTGATCCTGTCCGAGCGCTGAGTCGACGGACGCTGGGGACGTGGCACGCTCCGCTGTCTCCGACTGGTGGTGTAGCTCTCCGGCGAACCTGCAAAGAAGCCGAGCCGGGAGGGGTTTCCCGGCGACGGCCCTCCGACGCTCAAGTCAGGCAACTAGAGAAGCAACGTAATGTGGCTACAGTATAGATGTGCGCATACCTTCGTCGACGTCTAGGGGTACTTATATAGGACCCCGGGGAAACGCGGACACGCTTCCTGATGCGTGCACGCTTCCCCAAATATACCTTAACGAGCCTGTGTCAGAAAAGTACCTCTGGCGTCTTTCCGCAATCGTCCGAGCATATCCCGGATGTGACGGTGGAAGTTTTCACCGTATGATCTTGTGTACGGCTCAGCCGCCAACTCTACTGCTTGTCGGTGGCAGGCGTCTCGAGGATGATGTTATCCCCTGTCTCCTTTGTCCTCTTGCTTTCCTTGTCTGTTCCAGGGCCGAGCGGGTCGGCCGCTCGGCAGGCATATAACTTCTGCCTCGGTCGTATGCTCAGATGAGACTGCTCCCGCCTGTGTTGCCTTGTGTATCGGCCGAATGGACATCCCGCTCGGGACTTGAACTTTTTTACCTTGAGCATCGGAAACCCGACCTCCAGTCGGGTTGTCTTCCTTCGGTTCGAGAGATTCATGGCCGGTCGGTCAGCTCGCTTCCTCCGGTCGGGCGGTCGGCCGATCTAAGGGTTGAATCTCTTGACCTTTGACCTCCACGTGCCGTTAACCTTCCGCCAATGAGAATCCCCCGTCCTTATCACCTGATCACTGTCAATAACCAAATAAATTTTTAACTTCTTTGTTTCAACTAGTAGTTAACATAATTTATGAAGAGAATCGACATCATTAAACCTCGGGTCCTCAAATACATCAAGCTTGTAATGATTCAATTAAGTTTTCAAATATTTCTTGTCATCTTTGGAAAAATCATTCGAAGAAAAATTTTCAATTAAAGAATAAATTTTACTTTTAGCGAATGATTTGAAACCATCGCTTGGATTCAACGCTTCACACAGAGTAAGAAGCACTATTGATTACTCAAAAAATCTTGTATTCAATTCCGCCAACTATTTGTCAATCACAACATTGAATACTTGGAAATGATAGTATTCCGATCTACTTTAAAATGAATTTTCTATCGACAAGAACGCTTAGTACCTTCAATATAACGATCAGTCAAATTAGGCACTACAATGTCATGAGTATCACAAAAATTATTCACACTCTACAAACAATCATCTCATTCATCATCTCACATATTTTCAAGCAAATGCTTAGGTTGTGTCAAGACGTTAAATATATGTATTTTCGAAGTCAAGGAATTAGTGTCATCTATTGGTGCAGCCAACACTAATAATCAAACACAATATTTGATGCATGACAAATTATTAAAGTTAGATTATATGTTATCTAATCTGTTTACCAAATATGCATGACTGAAAGACTTAATGAATCTAAATGACAAGACACCAAGCTAAAGTTTAGTCAGGTCAGGGTGGATCAAACGATTGACAAAAAGTCCATCTAAGTCAGAGAAGACTTGGTAGCTTTCCCATATTTTTTTCCTTTCTTCCCTCATAAATTTATTTACAACCATTATTAGCTACCTGAACTATAGTGTAGGTAGCCGTTAACGTGGCTCCGCCACTGTAACCAAATCATGTCCACTAGAAGAATTTGATAAAGTTAAAAATGAAAATGTAAAATTAAAATAACAAATAGAATATCTTAAAAATTTTGTATGCTCAAATTTTTTACAAAATCCAAATTCTAGAAATTATTATGCGCTTAACTAGTATTTACAAAATCATAGGGGCTAAATTGTAAAAGTAAATAGAAAATTTATTTCTAAAAAATATTAGATAAGTTTAGTAGGAAGGAACTTATTTTGGATTCTTAAATCATGCACTAAATTAAATTAATTTTTATACATGCTCCAAATATAAATTTAGCTTAATTTTAAGGTTACTATCAAAATTTAATTGTTTCATACAATTATTGTTAATAATTTGGGTTGATTTTTTTTATTTGCAAAATACAAATATTATCTACTTACAAAAATATTTTTGAAACTTTCTGTTCATTGTATTTATTTTTAAAATTGCTCTTTCAGAAAATAAATTTTGATAATTAAAAATATTTACAAAATAATTTTTTTGAAAACATAATTTTTCTATGATAAAAAATTATGTTTTCGTTAGTGTAAAAATTTTCAATTTTTTTGACAGATATATGATTTTTTATAAATATTTGATCAAAAAATATAATTTAAAATTTGTTAAGAGATTAATTTTAAAAACCTTATTTTTGTAAAATTACCATTATATTTTGCGTATCTAGAAAAATTAGTCAGATTTTTATAACTCAAAACTATTTTAAAATATTTATTTTAAAAAAATAACTTTATCTGTTTAAATATTTGTTTATAGTTAAAATAAAAAATATTTTATATTTAAAATTTTATCATAGTTTCAAATTATTATGCTTATTATTTTTTTTATGTTATTATTTTTGACTAACTAATGTGTGTTGTTTTTGCTAAAGAATAAAATAAAAGATTGATTTTAATTTTAACTTTTATGCTATTAACCTCCCTCTAGCCAGCTTCAATGGGATGAACACACTTTGGTCCTTAATTTTCATTACATACAAAATATAGATTGCACAAGTGCTTCCAAAAAATGTTTAAAATTAACAATTTAACAAGGGAAATTTTGGAGGTTACAAACTTGAAATGAAACATTAATTACACCAAAAAAACTTTAGGGCTATCAATTGTTCATCATCCATCCACATAATACACACTCTTAACACCACTTTTAACTAACACATGCGTAGATTCATTCAAAATAATAAATAGTGTCAAAAACTTAGCTCTAATATCAATATTGGGCCAAGATGAGAATGTTTAATTACAAAATTGATTTTCTGTAATCCGAATATCTCATTACATGATCTCGATATTTTACATATTGACTCAAATTAATTTAATGGAACAAACAGAAAATCAAGGTCATGCTTGAAATGTGATTTCAATATTGGATCTACGCTCCAACCCTCTAATATGTTATCAAGGTTAGGCTTTATAACAGTGGGTGCGGAATGCACTGTTGATTACTTCAACCTCTTAATGTATGGATTGTTGTTGATGAGCGAAGTCCTTATAATTTATCTTTCTTTCAAAAAATAGGAGTAATCTTGAAAGAACAACTAAGGTGACAGTTTCACTTTTTAACTGTAAAAAATTCGACTTTATCATATCTAGATTAGTACAAAGTTTTATTAAAAAAAAATATCTAGATAAATATTTGATAATTTCTTGTCGTCACCTATCTTACCATGTGTACAAAACACATGTGAATATATACATGTTATATTCTACTATAATGATTCATTATAACTCTTATAATTTATCTGAATCTCACTCGAGACTTAATTAGACTAAACTCCAATAAATTAATTTTGACCTAGTTAACTCTTAACTAGCGAAGAGAATTTAATAATCTCATTCTATTCCAATAAAATTATGAGATTGCACTATTAATTCAACTGAAATTTCTGAAGCTTATAATTAATAAATATATCTCTGATTTATCAATTTGACAATTTTAATAATAGAAAAAAACGCACTCTTTTAACTTTATTTGTTCTTTCTCTAACACATTAAGTCGGGAGATGTCTCAGTGTTTAGGAGAACATATGTACTTTAAAACATATGTTTTCATTTCGTTTTCGAAGAAAATGACGATTGAGTCGACGTGCTAGTTTGTTTTGGAAAACCTAATTAAATTTTTTGTTTAGTTAGGTCTTCCATAGACTTTGTTTTTTTGTCCCTCTCTCTGTATATTTAGCTTTTCCTTTGGTTGATGTAACACAATGAACTAATGCTCAAAATTGTATTTAGATTCAAGACAAACCAATAGTGAACTCAATCAATCAAAATATCTTCGATTTGATTTAGTATAGTCTCGAAGGAGGACATGCTTCCCTTCAATGATTGTGTTTGGAGGAATACAATATGAGTTCTTAATTGTTTTGTTGAAATTATAATAGTTGTTTCTGTGGCAAAAGGTGAAGTTTTATCGACGGCTTTATGTATTCCGAAAGGTGTAAATCATGAGAGTTTATTCAGTTTTAGCCGAACGGTCTCTCAAGACAGAGCCACGAGCTAACTCGAAGTAATATTTGTACCGGTCGGGAATTAAAATATATCCCTTTGATGGCAAGCCTTGTCTGAGTATCAACTCAACTATATAGCGGAAATTAAGAAGCTAAGTGAAATTTAACCAAAATACTTGATGTCTCATCATTTTCCAATTAAGTTGGATTGCAGGGTAAGTAGTTTGTGTAATGTGTACGAGTGTCAAATACTATATAAAATAATTATGCAAGATTTTTTTATATTAAAATATATTTTCAAATTGGATTAAATTTGCTTCAATAATGTTATACTATTTTGGTCAAAACTGCTACATGTCCAAGTTATTATGAAATAATATTAATCAAAGTTTACATTATAATAATTTTGGATAAAATTATAGATGTTATTTTGAATGAAGTTGTTAAAATAATTACGGGGAAATAATTATAACAATATTTGAATAATGGTATTTATAGAACTGTAAATCAATCAAATATTCATAAATAAATTTCACAATAAAATTTATTTCTGATCATTTAATATATAATAAAAAATATTGAAAAACTAATTTCCAATTAATTAAGTTTTTGAATAATTATAAATAAATAATTTTATTAATTTGTGTAAAAATAAACTATCTATATATTTTAAAAAAGTTTAAATTATCCATAATATATTAAATTAATATTTTACTTTCTTGCGCACAGATTTAGGAATTTCTCATTTTGTATATTTACTTTCATCATATCAAATCGCGGAGCACATTACCCCTATTCCTCCCATTGCACTCAAATTTTGTTCTTATCTAAATTTTTACTCTACTTATTCAGTCAGTTTTATCCTAACCAGAATGATGAACCTGTGACATTTAAAAATGGGAAAGTTTGATATTTTTTTTAGCCAATAAAGTTCTAAGAACTCATTATGTTATTAGTTAGTAAGTATTATTCTTCTAAATTTTATAAGTTTAAAATTTTATCATTCTTAATTTATGCGGTTCAATTTAGATATGAGGGCGTATGGACACTTTCAAAAGTATCTTAATTTTGATTTAAAATGATTCATTAGTTAATTTTATAAAAAAAAATAAAAACTTATGAATGTAAAGAACTTCGAATAACTTCAAATCAAATTCAATATATTATTAAAAAACTCCTTAATAGATTTGACCCTATATAAAATTAGTAAAATACCGATGAGTTAACTTCAGAGTTAATTAGAAGAAGACTTTGAAGCAAGAACTCTTACAAGCTCACGAAGATTGAAGAAAAAGGAGCATTAGCAATTAGGTCAAAAGATATTTTAACATAATCATTTTGACGTTCAAGTTAGTAAAGTGGAGGAAAAATATAAAATGAATAATGAAGAAAACAAATCTAGGATGCATAATACCTATGCCCATGAGGATGGGGCCTTTTTATACCTCACTAACTTTTTTTATTGTAATATTTCTCATTAATGAGTATTTTATCATAATTAGAGAAATGTCATGTTGTTGTATTGAATAGTCTTATCACCCATATCCTATATCCATATAATGATATTGTTGCACATGCTTCTGACATCTCATGCACAACATTTAATGTAGTTGGGCCTGTGAACCTCAGGACCCATTGGATTTTTAGGGACTAACCTTCACAGGAGAAATTTAATGGGGCCCCAAGGACTAATATAAGATATAGGGGCCAAACCTAAATTGTGGGTGAGCGACGTGTCTATTCATCTATAATGGTTTGAAAAGAGTTCAGCCCCTAGGATTGGAGGAATCCAATCAACATATGGTGAATATGTGTCGATCGGGTAAAGGAATCAGGGGAGTGTGACCCTCGTGAATCGGGGGATCCAACTTGCATGTGATAAGAATTATCCGATCGATAAAGTGTCTATGGATGAATAAGAATGTTGGTTTGAAACATTTGTCAAGCTTTCGTTTAGTTGATCAATTGATGGTCTCCCAATTTTGTTAAAATAGGGCATTGAATCAAGGAAGCATACCTCTTGGGATTGTGATAATTTGCTCAGCTAGACTGAGAAAGGTGGAGCTAACCACTGGGGCGCAAGAATTGGATTGAGTATCCACAATTATCATCACATTTACTTAACTGAGCTTTGACCACCTCATCAACAAAAGGGTTAATCATCTTATCCTACGTAGTGACTTTCACTATTATTCGTAGCAATATATATACTGTCAAATTTAAATTCGATTGTGTAAATTGAGAACGATGAATTTTTTAAATAAGTAAAATAAAAATTTAAAGTAAAAAGAGAAACTTCTAATCACAACTAAAAAGGTAGTGGTACAATAAGAATACACCATTTAGATATGTGAAATGAGAAATCTTGAAATTTATATGTATAATTTGCCATATTACTTTAAACAATAATAAAACTAAGAATTATGATATTGATACGAGTTAAAATTCAATAAGATTTTTAATAAATATTTTTTGATATATATTTTTTTTCATTATTTTGAAGCTATGACTATTTTCTTCGAGGGACCTTTATATAAATATATTATATTACATTATTATTTTTAGACACAACCTCATTAATTTGCAATCGCCAAGGCGGCTTTTGCGCAAAATTTGAATTCACATAAGTTCGGGTCCCAAAGTTTTCTGGCACGTAACCCACAAACCCACCGTCGTCGAAATTGGATAACAGCCGAAGAATTTATCTCTAGGCGCAGGGAACGAGAGATGGACGGCCAAAATCGTCGGGTGGGATCTCGGGTTGGTCTAACAATGTGCAGTTCTATCCGACGGTCACCACCATTCCATCATCGGTCCCGTCCGTGGAGGAAACAGAAGCCACTCTTTTCCAACTAACCCATAATTCTACCACATTTGTACGTCGACGGTCAACAATCGAGCAAGGCGGAGCCCACAGAGTTAGGAGGGGGTAGATCTGTGAGTCTATGAAAGAATACATATGACGAAATGATGCGCTTTTATTGACCCGAACGGCGCGGTTTCAAATCGCGCTCCAAAAATTTGACGAATCCCTTCTCCCTCCCTTTCTAATCGTCTCCTCTCTCCTTCCCGGATCGCCGATGGCTGTCCCTCGCACCCCCAAGGGCAATGGCCACCGCGCCGCCGGGAAGAGCAAGAAGCCGGACGAGGCTGCTTCCTCTGATGCTGCCTCCCCACGCAAGCGCACTAAGTCGCCCGGAGTCCGGGTCGTCGGCAATCGCATCTACGATTCTCAGCGAGGGAAGACCTGCCACCAGGTGATAACTGCTTCCTCCTCCTCTTAAGTTTCCATTTTTGTTCCCGAGCACTCACTACGGAAGAGTTCTCACTCGTTTTGCCACGCGAGGTGGCGCAGTGTCGGCAAAAGACGATGGATTTCACGGCGGCTTGCAAGCAGATGAAAGGGGGCAAGATCTGCACTATAAAATTCTGCCACAAGTGTCTTCTTAACAGGTTCCTTGGATTTGTCATCTCTTGCCAGTCTCCATTTTTATTTATTTATTTATTTTGTTAATGGGTTCGTTGAGATCCGCTGGCGGTGGATGCCTGATTTGGGTTACAGGTACGGGGAGAATGCAGAGCAGGTGGCGGTGCTAGAGAACTGGAGTTGTCCAAAATGCCGTGGCGTTTGCAACTGTAGTTTCTGCATGTGAATTGCTCTACTCGGTAGAGATGGCTATATCAAGTTTTAGCAAGCAAACTATTCTATTTTGTGACTACTACTAATGGTGGATTTTCTTTTGCAGGAAAAGAAGGCCAGTGACTGGGGGATTCTCCATGCCAAAGCAGCAACTGATCTACATCGGTGCACGACGAATTGTTGAACAGCGGGTCTGAAGTGTTATCTGCGCTGACGGCTTAAAGTCGTCTGAAAGGAAACCTCCCCAGTTGAAAAAAGCGTAGCTGTTGTTTGATTTTTCCCACTTAATGCACAAATAATATTGCCTTTGCGCTTTATACAGAGATGAGTCTTTGATAGGGTGCAGAGGAGCTTCGAAAAGAAGCCGCAATTCCTGGAGAAATTCCTTGGGGACGTCAAGCTGCTGACAGCAATGCTGAGAAAGATGAGAAAGATGAATCGCTTCTGAAGAGAATGAATCAAAGAAGTCAAAAAAGAAGTGATAATAGTGTTGGGCTTGGTTGATTGGGCAATGAACCAAAAATGGTAATAAGTGAAGCAAAAAACGTGAAAGAAAACCTCTGAAAAATTCAAAGATGATGACAGAAGCAGGAAGCAATTTGCCAAGGCAATCTATACAATCAAATGGATGTGGAAAATGGGCCAGAAAAATAGAAAGAAAAACCAAAAAGCAAGAAAAAGCAAAAGAAACCGGCCCTCAGAAAACATGTCACTGAAAGTCAAAGTTTTAGTTGACCAAAGGTTGACACTCTGAACACAAAAACAATGGGTAAAGCGGATGGAAAGCGGATAAGAAAGTGAAATGCCCAGGCTAGATTCAAGAAAATGTTGCGCCTGTGGTTCCCTGTGGTTCACTGGGCACTGGGCACCTAGAGGTTGCAGGGTCTGATTGGATGTTGACAGCGTTGGATGTTTGGAATTCTGCAATGCCTTTTGCAATGGTATTTGTTTTCAGAGGTATAATATGTAACATACATACAAACATAATATAATATATTCCAGTTTGTTGATTATGGGTGTTTGTGGTAATATTTATATGTATCCTTGTGTATCCTTTTGTATCAATTGAATGTTCAATACTAATAATTTAGACTTTGATTTGGAGGCTCTGTTGGGATATTCTGTATTTTGTTGGATGGTTCATTTACTATCTAATACATATGGTGTCTTTACAAGAATTTGGAGCTGTACAAAAGGCGTTAGCAAAATATTATTAGTGATCCAAATGGTGCAATGTGCGGTTGTGTTTAATATGTGTGTTTGATTTGTTTTTTTCTTCCTTTTATCAGAAATCCTTTTACACTTTACAAACATGTCCTTTACAACATGTCCTTTGAATTAAGTATTGTAATATTTACAACTTCATCCTTTACAACTTCTATTCTTGTCCTCCCCAGTATCCTCTTTTTGGTTCAAATACATTGTTGTTAAATCTTAGGTCGTTGCAAATTAGTTCAATTTGGGGTCCTCTGGTTTTTGGTCAGGTTTGGTAACTGAAGACAAGGTCATTCTATTTGCCCGTCATTTTTTTTTAAATAAAGTGATGATCAATGTTTTTTAGTTTATTCTCTTTAAACATCACATTGGATTGATGAAAATATAGCTATTGTAACAAACAGCTTCATTCATTCCATAACAAACACACTACAAAGGTAACTATTATTTAAAAAAAAACAATCACATATTGCTAATTTCACACCTTATATTTCATTTCAACACTTTAGTTTTATAGTACTTGTTTTTGCTTTTTCTTTTCTGATTTGGAAACATTGAGATAATGTTATAATATGCCATGAAAGAAAAAGAATTGGAAATGAAATCACCAAGCCTCAAAGAAAAGATGCTTGTTTCTATAGTACTTCAAGCATTCTAAAAAGATATTTAATTCTTAAGTGACATGATTATTTTTCACTATCAAATTATTTTTTTTTTTGCCATTTATAAAGGCGTGTATACATTATTTCTTGTTGCAAGGAACTACTTAAGTTTGCTATACGGAAGAAAATTTTGTTTGTATATTGAGCAAAGAGTAAAGCAAATGCCTACAGAAGAAAGTAAAGAAGTTGGACTCTGAGAAAATGGATTTTATATTGAGAATTTATCATTTTATAATAGACAACAAATAAGAATATAAGATTAAGGATAAAGTATAAATTAATAGGAAGACGGTATATTGGTTTATTTTTTTTTTTTTTGTTTCATAGTCAAATAGCATTTGCTTTTTTTTTTTTGTAAATTAACTGTACAATATCAATCATTGAGTGTATTTTTGGGTGGGTGGGGTGGTGTTTGTTTATTTTTGATGGATGTGGATGGATGTGGGTTGAAACTCTGGCTGCCATGCCTGGCTTGATGAGTTATTCAGGTAGATTGATTGATGATCACCTTGTTTCTGTTTGTTGAGAAGTGAGAAATCATTGTTCTTCTTAACTGTTGTATGCTATGAGAAAATCGAAATATCATTAATGGTTGTAAATGTATGATGTAATGAATAAAATTTCATTCTATGAATTTTCCAATTTTCCAGTTAAAAATCAATTTATTTATGTTCTGTGAATTTTCTTTCCTCGTCTACAACTGAAATTTCCTAATATAAACCCAGTTATTATAATATTTCTTTTTCTTTTCTTTTACTTTATTCATTCTTTTCTTTTCTTTCTATTGTTCTTTCATTTTGTAAACCACAATTGTTCTGTTGGATGCTAATTACTTCTCCAAATTAATTAATTTTGTTCTTAGATTGCCTTTAGGTGGAGGAAACCTTTTTTGTGTTCTATTGAACTAGCTTGAGGACTAAGCATGCTGTGGGCTTTATTCTTCGCTGTAAAATTTTTATTCAAATTGTTATCGTTGGGGCTTCAGCACGCTATCGAAAAGTATGATACTCACTAGCTGATACGAACACTCATGTATATTTGTTTGAATGTTCCTTATGTTTATTGTTCCACTTCATTCTGTGTTCTGCGGATTTATTTTAATCAATTTTTCGTTATTGTCATAGATGAGAATGTTTCTTGTTTACAAGATGAAGAATGGTTCTTGAAGAAGGATCTATTGTCTCTTGTTGAAGTGGATTGTTCAAATGTTTCAGATGGATTGTCTAAATAAGCATGACTTAGAACTGAGTGAGTGACCAAGAGTTTAGGAGGAACTTCAAGAGACTCACATCTTTTTTAGTTGTGATTTTCAGTTTGACTACATCTTTTTTTGGATTGATTTATCAAATAACAAGTATATTGGAATAACTGAGGAGGCGTAAAGAGAATATCATTGCTGAAAGGAAAGGAAGAAAATGTCCAGTATTGCCATAAGAAAAAGGTTTCATGTCCAAATATCATTGCTGCCAAGAAAAGGTTGTTGTGTCCAAATGATCCCCCTGTTTGTAAAAGATGTTGTTGCTAAAAGATGAACTTTCTTTAAAAGACAAAACCGCTTGCCAGAGCATGAAAGAAGATGTTGTTGCTAGCTATGCTATAGCAGTTTTAAGCTGAGATGCTTGAGATGATGAAGCTAGAGCCAACTAGATGCTTGAGATTGTGAGAGAGCTTGAGTCATTATATAAATGTGATTTGAGAGGATTTGATGCCACTTTTTGTAATTGTTTATGTTCAGTGGAATTTTATTATATGTATTGTTGAGACTGGTTATGTTTAGGTATTTTTTGCTACAAGATTGTATGAATCATCTATATCGACAAGATTGTAATGAGGTTCTTACTTAGAATTTAGAAGTACGAATGTCTTTTAGGTTTTTTTTGTAAAATATATATTTTAGGTGTTTTTAAATATTCAAAGAAGGCTTCTAAACTTACTTTTTTGTAAAACTCATGATGAAAATGTCTTGGGATGAAATTAAATTAATCCAATTCTTCTACTGAACTGATGACCATGTCTCTTGGGATGAACTATATTATTCTACTCTCTCTTTAATGCTTCTTAATGCTTATTGCTATTGTTACTAGTAAAATTCAACCTTTCTTTATTCTTTTATAATTTAGTTTCAGATTTACTGAGTTGACTATATTGTCAAAAGACAGTTACTTAGGTTTGGTTATAACATTTTGAAGATGAATTTTCTTTCTTTTCATAGTGTGGTTCAACATAAGGTTTATAATTAATTGAATTGAATTGGATTGTTTGGCTATTTAATCTTGATTCAGATTTATCACAATCTTTTTACATTTGTACTCAAATCATATTTGGAATCATGAATTATATGATTCCTAGTAACTAGGCTTTTATATCCTAAGTCTGCCATCCAATGTGGGTGTGCTACTTGGTTTGGACAAAGCTCAAGCTCATGTGACTTGACTTGATACAATTGAGGACTAACATATCTTTCTAATTACTTGTATTGGCAAAATCCAAACATACTACCATTTGTTTTGAGGTAATTATGTTTTTGTTGGTCTCACAGATCCATATAACAGAAGACCAGATGCTATTCGGACCGAGCCCATATTTCTGGAAGAAGCATGTGTTTACTGGAAACTTGCAGGCTGCTTTAGCAATCTGAAACTCCGACAAGGTTTGTGTCCTCCAGAGAGCAGTATTGTTCTTATGCCTCTGATAGTGGGTCTTATTATATGCTAATTTTTTCAGATTTTGGTAGTTGGAACTCTGAGAGACCCAAGGATAAATGGTTTCTATATAACGAAGATGAGGAGAAAGCAGTTGATAGATATATTTCCTTTTCACGGTACATTTGAACAATTTCTTATTTATGTGCTAATGTGCTGAATCTTGTCCAATTACCAGTCATCAACCAAATCTTTCTTTTGGAAGCTGATAAAGAAATGAGTTTGTGTTCTTCTTGTAGGTCTGCAAATGGTTCAACGTTTGCAAAATATAGTTATTCCTGTTGTGGTTTCGTCTGTTATGATACTTTTCCCCCTGTGCTATCACTCGTTTTCCTTCGTTTCTTTCTATGAGAATTTGCCTCTTCTAAATGGCCATTAATTTACTAGAATGAGTTCTTTGATATTAAATTATCTTGAAGTATATTATTGTAAGCTTTATTATTTAATTGGCCATATATTTAATTGTACTTGCAGGCTGTGCTAAGTTCTTTATTGTCTTCGTTGAAGCTTCAATTGCTGCGGATTTTGGGCCCTCGAAACAAGCTTCTCTTGATGTAATACTCCCCAACTCATGTAACAAGAACTGATGACTTTTTGTGCTTAAACTGTAAGCTTATGCTATTCAATTTGTTTAACCTGTAATTTTCATGCAATCCTGCCATATTTTGGTGTTGGTTTGGACAGTATCTACATGATTGAGATATGACAATCTTATCTAATAGATCGAACTGCAGTTATAAGAACATGGATACATTGTTTACGTTTCTCTTCAGATCACAGTAAGCACATCGGGTTTTTGTTTTTTGTTTTTTGTTTTTTTGTCAATCCACATATTCTGTTTTTGCATTGACTAATTTAGGAATTGATTGGTTGATTGTCATGAAAGGTTTTTTTTTATTGGCCATTAGAGTAAATTTGAGAAGTAGGGATGGGTTATAGCGAATGGTATAACATCACTAGTGATTTGAATATTATGGGCATATGAGATGACTGGTATGAGTTTTAAATCTTTGTTGAATAAGGATTTATCTTACCTCTTGTGATTACGTCGTGTCTCGGAGGGCATTGATTTAAATTTGTTTTTTTTAAATAAAAATAATTTAGATATTTAGTTTTTTAACTGATTAATCTTTAAGGTAACTCATTTGGTCTAGTTTTTCATTGGCTACTAGATAAATCTAGGCGATGTAGATGGGTTTTGGTGAATTGCCTACCTAGCATCTCAAGTTATTTGAATACTGCGGTCGTATGATATGTAATGCAGAAGATTCAAATTTTTTTTTTATATATATCAGGTATTTAAATCTTACTATCTAACTAATCTTGAGTATATGATTTGACTTCACATTTTACCTATCAAATAAATTCAAAAACACGGTGGCTTATGATGTGGCGCTCCAAATTCACTAATAGTTCAATTGTTGTAGGTGTGCTCATGTCTCTTACCACTACACTAATTTTAGATGGCATTTCAAATTTGTTTATGTGATGTATAATGATAATAATGTTTACCCTAGGTGTCCCTTTACTATCTGTCCTAAAATCTCATGGAAGAAAGATAAATCATGATACTGAGTGACTTTTTAGGTAGGAAAACCATCTTAAGTGAATGAACCATAGGGATTCAATCCTTGTTGCTGTGATGCAAATATATCGCTCAAGTACCAATTCAGCTACGTCTGTGTGAGCAATTCAAATTGGTTTATGAAAAAAAAAGATGCTCCTTATCAACCTCACATTAAGATAATGGGAGGTAAATCAAGTATCAAGTGACCTCGTCCAATTTTACGGAAGTTTCTTTTCGACTATCAAGATAAATCAAGAAGCTCTTATAGGGGACGATCCATTAACCTAGCATTTTTAGTTAAATCGTCAATTAAAAGAAATTTAGCTGTTAATTTGCTAAAGTTGAGATTGTCCCACCATTACCTTAGGGCCAATTTAAATTTGTTTATTTAGTTAGTATTAAATATTCAGTTTATGTAGACTAATTCTGAGGATAATCGACTCGATTTCAAGAAAATTTCTTATTGTCCATTAGGGTAAATCTAGAAGCATTCATCGTGGGTGACCTATTAGTCCAACTTTTTTAGGTCAATCGTCCATTAAAAAAAATTTATCTATTAATTTACTCAAATTAAGATTAGATTCTTAGATATCAATAAAATTAAGATGTTTTACCGTTGCATCATTACCTTAGGACTATGTAAATTTATTTATTATAATAAAAATTAAAATCATGACCTTAATAACTTCTCCAATGCAGTCCCCCACGCTTTTGGACGGATAACACACCTTGCCTGATATTTTCATATTTATTGACAATTCAAATTGGCTTATGCGGCATATCTACCCGACTCGGCTATATATTTGAGCATATATATTAGAGTAAAATACATATTATTTATTCTGCGCGTTTAAATATTGTCGCTCCATACAATTAGATAAATTAGATCGTAAGGGTATTTCATCAATGCGTAACGGTCATAGTAAAGATGAGTATCCGGGGCATTTTACAAATCAGGTGAGGTCTTAGACCACGAGCCACGACACAGACTGAACTGTTCCACTAATTACGCAATTCATTTAATTCTTTTTCCGCTTTCTCATTGATTGAAAGTACTGTCTTTTGTTACGGTTGCACAGCCGATCACGGAGATAGCCTTTTCGTTTCCCGGTGGGCGGTGGGTAACAGACTGGCAACGCTATGCGTGGACTTGCATAATCACGGCGCGCATGAACGGCCGTGATTTGCGATCGCAGCCTTCGGTCATAAGCTGCCTTCCCCATCTCCACGATTCCAAGCTCGAGCCATGTCTCGCTGCTTCTTCTTCTTCTTCTTCTTCTTCTTCTTCCTTCCGCTCCTTTCTTCCGCTTCCGGAGGTGTAACGCCTGCTCCACCTTCCGATCCTTTCTCTGCTGGTATGCTTAGCTCACCCACATTGCCATGGTTTCCCCTTCTTGCCATTTTTCTGCTTAATTTTTCTTTGGGATCTCAGGCGTGGCGTTGAACATCGACTGCGGAGGCACCGCTAACTTCACGTCGGAGTTTGGGCGCTCCTGGGTGGCGGATCTCTACTACTCCGGTGGCGCCGCCGGGTTGGTGGCGGAGCCCCACCGGTTCCAGCTGCCGCAGGAGCGAACTCTCCGCTTTTTCCCTCCGGTTTCCTACGGCAAGAAGAACTGCTACGCTGTTCCCCTTCCCAACGGCCGCTATTATATTCGCACCTTCACCGTCTACGACAACTACGATTCCAAGCTCCGGAGCCCTAGCTTCGACGTCTCCTTCGAAGGCACGCTCGTATTCACCTTGCATTCCCCCTGGCCCGAGGCCGCTGCCCGCTCTGGTGCTTATTCTGACTTTATCGCCGCCGTCCCCGACGGCAGCGCCACCCTTTGCTTCTACAGCATCGCCACCGACCCACCTGTCATTGCCTCCCTCGAGATCGCTGCCATTCACCCACTCGCCTACGATGCTGCCTCCACCGGCACAGATCTCATCCTCATCAATTATGGCCGCCTCACAGCTGGTTCCTCCCTCTTCGGTCCTGGATTCTCTAACGACTCCGACGCTTTCTCCAGGGTCTGGCAACCTGATGCCGGATACCGAAACCCGAATGTCTCAGTCAAGGCGCTATCCGCTGGGGGACACCAAATATTCGGTGCCAACCAGGCCCCAAATTACTTCCCTGTCAAGCTGTACGAGACAGCCGTCACAACCGTCAATCTTGGGGACACTCTTGAATTCTTGCTGCCGGTGGACACGCGGCTAGACTACATGCTTTGGTTTCACTTTGCGGAGATAGATTCTGGGGTGAACGCTGCAGCACAGAGGGTGTTCGATGTGTTCATCGGCCAAGAGAAAGTGTCGAGTATTGACATCTACAAGGAGGTCGGAGGGTTCACAGCCTTCAAGTGGAGTTACATAGTGAGAAACTTGACAAGCAGGCCCTTAAGTGTGAAGCTGGTGCCGGTGGCTGCAAAGCCCATTATTTGTGGACTTGAGAATTATGCTATGGTGCCATTGGACATGGTCACGGTGTCAAGTCAAGGTGGGTGGTCAGGAACATGAATTGGGATTACACTTTGCTACTAGGAATAGTTTCGAGCTGATTGTCTTTTTGATAGTGTTGGCGATGCAGGCATTGAAGGAATCACTGCGGGTACCAGATAGGATGGGCTGGAACGGCGACCCGTGTGCTCCTTCCACGTGGGATACTTGGGAGGGTGTCACTTGCCATCTCAGTGAGAACGGACAAAATCTTGTTGTCACTCAATTGTAAGCAATCACATCTCATTCTATCATTCTATGAACTGATTATCTCCGGATGTTAATACAAATGTTGGTGGCATATTTTATTTTTAGTCTCATATTCGTACAATTTTTTTAGTAGTCTCCATTATCTGCAATCTCTTCTATCAGTATGCATAGGCTTCTTCCAATTGTCGACAGAATTTGAAAACGTGCATCAATTATTACTACATGAGAAATAAGGTTCTTCTTTTAATGGACATTATTGTTTGGTTGAATTGGTTATTCTTTAGTAGCAAAATATCAGTGAAATCACCAAGCATGCTTAGAAAAGAAACTTGGGATTATCTGCAGTATGCTTTATTCTTTGATTATCACTATGCTTCATTTATGGAGATCAAATCAATATTATTTTTCCTTGCTTCTAGCCAACTTCTATTGTATGATATTGTACTTTTGTTTGCATGGTCTATCATCTAATAATATTTTATTTGCATGGGCTATACATAGTGGTCTAAATAGATATCCCAATACCAACATGTTCTTTATTGTATTAATTACATTAAACATAAGTTAATCTATGTAGGATTCTGGATACGACTTCAAAAACCTGAGGGTTTACTTCTAACTTGCTTAACTTTTCATGTTTTGATTTACAGGGACTTAGGAAGTCAAGGTTTGAAAGGATATATTAGTGATAAAATAAATCTCTTAACACACTTGGTAAACTTGTAAGTATTAGTTAATTTATCACAACTTACACAATTTCCTTCATGCTAATTTCTTTTATAGTTGTTCCTTTATGGTGTATGAGTCATCATCATCATTAGTAAGCTGTATTTGTCTCAATTATCTGGATAGACCACAATCACATTAATTTTTCCCTCCATGCAAGGCTACAACGCTTGAGGGGCCTGACTTTATAGAAAAAATTAGTTGATATTCATATTCAAAGGTTTAGACAATTTAAAACTGACTGTCTTGGCCTAATGAAACTCTCAACCTCTTCTTCATTCAGGCTTGGCACTAGTGTTGGTTTTTATTTTTTGTGGTGTATGTTAGAAATGAAAATGACTGAAAAAAAGAGTCACCACAAACTGCTCTGTTCCAATATGTGTGATCATATGGGTAGCATTTACTCCATATTATCTGTTTTTTTATTTCTCATAAAGTCATGATGCCATGAACTTCAGCACTGTAATTGATCTTTACAAGATTTAAGAATTTAGCAAAGGTTAATATGACAGTAAATTTGTTATATGCTTAAGAAAAATAACTATTGTATGTACCAACTTGAGGGTCATTTAGTTTAGCTATAGTATCTGTTTATGAACCAAACAACAATATCATTTTCAATCTGCACAGTATCAATTTGGCTTCATTAGAGCACCCCTTTGTTTTTTCTTTCAAATCACTTTTTCTATTTGAGCTTTTAAAATTATTTTTAACAGGCATATGGACTCAACTTTCACTTTACCTATCTCATGTGGGTACAATTAACCATCTGACAGGAACTTGAGCTCTAATTCTTTGGGAGGAAGTTTGCCAACAGATTTTGGTCTTGGGTCCTTAGTAAGCTTGTGAGTATCTTGATAATCATTTCCAATTAGTTACAATGTTTTTTTCCCCTCCTATGCCTAACTCCATTTGGAAGTGCTTATTGTTCTTTTGTGCAAGTCAAACTGCCTCTTGTTAAAGGTTAGTTATGCAAGTTTGTTAGTGATAGAATATCTTGCTTGTAAGACTTAGGAATTGTTATGAGAACTGTTTTTTTTAAAATACTTTAACGATCATACTTTAGAGATTATTTCGGTGAATTGAACTTATATTTTTATTATTCCTTTTTCTGAGTCTCCTTATATATTGAACAAGTCATTTAGGTTGTTATAAATTACTTGTTGCTTAATAGAGTTTTTCAAACAAGAGAGAAAGTAAATCATTGTTCAGATATTTTGTACCAGTAGATCAACAGATATCATCATTATTCACCCTCTTGTCCTTGTCCATGAGGCCTTCTTTGCCCTTCGCTGTCATTAGAGAAGTGGCCACCCTTAGTGCATCAAACACAAAAACATGCTTTTTATGTTTTATAAAAAAAAAATTCATTCATAGCTTTTTCTCAAAAAAATATTTTAATAAGAATCATATTTTACGTGAAACAAATGGAGCCTACATAACAGCTACAAGTTCTAGAATAGAAAGCTTTGTAAGAATGGTTCTGCAGCATGCTTGATGGGTAACTGCCTAATATTTTTTCTAAACTTCTAGAGTATCTGACATTGTACATTTTTCTTACATGGTAAACTTACCATGAAAGCACAGACATTAGAAAAACCATTTTATATCCACTAATGTTCTGCTTCATAACTTAGAAATAAATACTCTGTGTGAAGGTTAAACCATCATTGTATTGCCGAGCTAAATATTGTGGGTTTTGGATCGTGAGGATTGTTCTGATGCTATCTCAAGAAGACTCTAGCATGATTCTCATTTTCCATTAGTCATAAGTAACTTACTGTTGTTTTCATTTGTCAGGGACCTGTCTTCAAATCAGTTTACAGGGAGTATTCCAGATACCTTGGGTTCCTCAAACTTGCAAATTGTGTGAGTTGATAAATATGCTCTCTCTGTTGCTTTTGTCATTGTGATTATCCTTAATTGTGCAATTCTATACATTTAAGTTTCTGAAAACGTTCTGTAGAAGTTTATTTACTAAATATGAATCCTTCACTTTCTAATATAACTTGTGGCTATCATTTTTCAATCAGATTGTTAAACAACAATCAATTGGATGGACAAGTTCCTGAGAAAGTTTATTCAATTGGTGTACATGGTGGAATCATAGAGTAAGTTTTGCTCATCATCATCTGTTATTGAGAGAAAGTGGTATCTAAACCGCGTAGATGTCTTGCAGTGCATGTTTGGTTACATAAATTCCTTTTAAAAATATCAACTAATTTTTTCTCGTTCAGCCTTTCAGGTAATAAAGGTCTTTGTGGTGTTCCCACTTTACCAGCATGTCCTTTATTTTGGGACAAGGGTGGTCTTTCATTAGCTGGCAAGATTGCAATTGGCTTATCATGCGTTTTTATTTTCATTTTACTTCTCGTCATTTATATTTTCTGCATAAGAAGGGGAAGCAGCGATTATGATTTTGAGTTTCCTCAAGACTTAATATGTGAGTAAACTAATTCAAGAATTATTCTTAGTTTTGAACTTTTATTTATTATGATTGTGCCTTGAGAAGATTTCAACTTGATGGATACAAATTGACACTTCATCAAGTAATCAGGTTGAAAAATAATTATCATACTGTGATTCTATAAGCTTCCCCTTAGTATTTGTTTCTGCTACCACCACTTGTGTGAGGCTAGAAAGAATAGACAGATCTTAACTCTGTGATGATATTGTGACTAAAATAAGAGCATGCACAATCAGATGGTAATTTGCTATAGGTATTATGAGCCATGAGCAGTGGGTTTAGTCCTAGATTGAACATTTTGGTTTAGGATTTAAGCTCTAGTCCTATGTACTTTGTAATGAGTGTTTCTTAATGATAAGAATATTACATTTAGGATTTCAGGTTAAGTCCCATTTTTACAATGTTGACCAGTATGTGATGAGTGATTCTTCAAGATCAGAATAACACAATATTCCTTTAATCCTTTCTACCACTTTAGCCAGACAGCAAGTTCTTTTGTCACTCGTACTCAGTGTCAATTTTTGGTGTGACTACTGATGACTTTAAGATTTTAATAACTCTCATACTACATTTGGAGATGTATAACAGCTATAAGCTAGATTGTTTAAATACTTCCAAGTGCTTATCTTTGCTTGTAAGTTGCAAATCCTAGCCACTTCCACTTACTAAAATGTTCTGCATTCGTCTCTCAGCAATTGCAGCAAAAAGAAACAGGTACCAGAGACAGAAGCTTATGCTTGTGGAGCTGGAAGAAGCGTCAAACTCTACAAGTTTTCCTAGCAGCTCAAACACTCATTAGCAACCTCTTAGCATAAGATGATAAAAGATTGCTTAGTTTTCTCGATTTGGAAGACTAAATCAGATGCCCATGCGCACTCATTCTTTGGTGGTAGCAGAGATATTGCATTGAACGACTCATCTAAACGCCGGAAGGACCTCGTTTGAATTCACCAACGAAGTGTGTATATTATAAGATATGAAAGTGGAAGAAGCCAATTATGTCCCGTAGTATATGAATCTGTAGGGATCATTAGATTTGGAGAATTTTTTGCATTTCCTTGGTCTAGATGATATGTAGATTGGTTGATTCATGGATTCAACATTTTTGTGTGCGAGGTTCTCTGCAAAACTTACAAATGTGGATTTTATTGACAAATTAACAATAATTAATGTCGTTGATGTCAGTTCATTGTGATCATTATCATATTTAGTGCTTTGCGAGTATTTCTTTAACAGAATTTATTATTTTAGTTTGGCAGTTAGGCGAAGTGCACCAGAGACAGTCAATTCTCCACTCACCTTCATTCATTGGACCGTAGCAAGTCAAATCCCGGTTCTCTTCCAGCAACGTTGACACACACTTTGACTCGAGTATATGGAGGTCAGAAATGTGGACGAGATAGACCATCCTTCTTCTTTCCACACGTACTTTCTCTCAATCTTCCTCGCCTGTGATTGCGCAGAGACGTCGCCCCAATCTGAGCGATTGCTTCCCAGTTGCCAAATCGCCCACCATTCTCCACCACGTTGATCACGCTCCTGCTTCCTCCATGAAGTGAGACGAACAGAGCCATCACTGCTTCGTCCCCAAACCTTCGTGGCCATGGAGTTCAGCTCCTCGAAGCTCCTTCTCTGTGCTGTTCTCTGTTTCACCTTGTTTCCCCTTCCGCTCGCCGTGAATCAGGAGGGCGTCGCCCTGCTCTCCTTCAAATCCTCCGTCAGAGAGGACCCGGGCGGTTCCATGGCCTCCTGGAACGCCTCCACCTCCGACCCCTGCGCTTGGAATGGCGTCACTTGCCGGGAAGGGAAGGTCGTCGCCCTCGCCCTCCCAAAGAGCCGGCTTTTGGGCTCCCTCCCTCCCTCCCTCGGCGACCTCCCGGCTCTCCGCCATATCAACCTCCGGAACAACCGGCTTCGGGGACGCCTCCCCCCGGGGCTCTTCTCCGCCGCCGGCCTCCAAAGCTTGGTGCTTTCCGGCAACTTCCTCACCGGCGCCGTCCCTCCGCAGGTCGACGCCCTCTCCGCCCTCCAAATCTTCGACCTTTCCGACAACTCGCTCGATGGGACCATACCCGCTTCGATCGCCCACTGCAAGCGGCTGAGGGTTCTCGATTTGAGCCACAACAACTTCTCCGGCGCCCTCCCCGTCGGATTCGGCACCAATCTTACGGCTATGGAGAGACTGACCCTTTCTTACAACAGATTGAACGGCTCGATCCCTAGCGATTTAGGGAACCTGTCGAGCCTCACCGGCACGCTTGATCTCTGCACAATGATTTCTCCGGTCCAATTCCGGCGAGCCTTGGAAATTTACCGGAGCGGATCTACGTCGATCTCGCATTCAACAATCTGAGCGGTCCGATTCCGCAGAACGGAGCTTTCCTGAACCGAGGGCCGACTGCATTTATCGGAAACCCTAATCTCTGCGGACCGCCATTGAAGAACCACCCCTGTCCTCCTCCTTCCGCCAGCCCGCCCCAATTTCCTTCTTTCCCAAGCGATCGATTGCCCGTGCCTTCTTCGGATGGCAGAAACAGTTCGAGCGGTCTCAGCAAAAGATCCGTGATTGCTATAGCAGTCGGCGATGCGCTCGCAATCGGCCTCATCGCAATGCTCTTCTTCTTCTGCTACAGGAGGGCAATTTCTTCCAAGAACAAGGCACAAACTGAGAACAAAAAAGGGGGCCTTTGCTGCGGCAAAGACGGATCCGAGGTTTCCGCAGAGAACGTCGAGCAATTCGATCTCATACCGCTGGACAAGCAAGTGCGTTTCGACTTGGACGATCTCCTAAAGGGATCTGCTTTTGTGCTGGGGAAGAGCGCGATTGGGATGGTCTACAAGGTGGTGCTGGACGACGGCCTCACACTCGCAGTGAGAAGGTTAGGCGACGGCGGATCGCAGAGGTTCAAAGATTTCCAAACCGAGGTGCAATCCATCGGCAAAGTGAGGCATCCCAACATCGTTCAACTAAGAGCTTATTACTGGTCGGCCGACGAGAAGCTTCTGATATACGACTATATTCCGAACGGCAACCTCGCCGGTGCAATTCACGGTATGGAATATGGATCCACAGTGTTTGGATCATTACTAATTAAATTTTGCCCTGATTGATCTTTCCATATTCTTAATTTGCAATCTAGTCGATATGATTGTGATTGTTTTTCCATTCCATTGATGGTCGTTCACAGGAAGTTCATCGGAGCTGAACTTTGCACCACTGCCATGGATCGTTAGACTCAAGATCATGAAGGGAGTTGCAAGAGGTTTGGCCTTCTTGCACGAGTTCAGCCCCAAGAAGTATGTCCATGGGGATCTTAGACCCGGTAACATACTCCTCGGGTTAGATATGGATCCATACATATCCGACTTCGGGCTCGGGCACCTAGCCAACATGGCCGGAAAGGCTAGCGAACTCTCAGTCGCTTCATCTAGTCCTGTCTGGATCGATAGATTGTTCTACCAAGCTCCTGAAGCCTTGAAATCTCTCCGGCCGTCACAGAAGTGGGACGTGTATTCGTATGGCGTGATGCTACTAGAATTGATTTCTGGAAGACCCCCATCTGTTGTAATGGATACCTCAGACATGGATTTAGTTCGGTTTGTTCAGGTTTCGATCGAGGAGAAGAGAAGCCTGTTGGATGTCATAGACCCTTACTTGACGCGAGAACTCGAAAGAGAAGGCGACATTACTGCAGCCCTCAAGGTCGCATTAGCCTGCGTGCAGTTCAATCCCGAAAACAGACCCTCAATGAGGCACGTCCTCGACTCGTTGGAGAGTTTGGCAAGCTAAGGTGAAGAATGTATGTTGCTCCCTCTCCTTGAGCTAAAGCAGTGATGGTTCTTTAGAATGATCTTTGTAGAATGATGCATCAAGAAAATAAACTTCTCTCTTTGTAGATGAAAATGCAAGCCTACTTTGAGACGACCAACGGAAAGGTTGCAAGCCTTCCCACGATGATTAATCCTACTATTTAATCCATGTGATTAACTGCTAAACAGCCCGATCTCAACCGATTAGGCAGTTCCACAGTCAAATAAAAACGATTTGGTGCGCAATTATTGATGAACCCCCAGCCTGTACATAAAATAGAAAGCTTATAAGAGAGAAAATTTCAATTTAGCCCTATTTTTATAAGTATTGTCACAATGCGAATTTTATCATGTAGTGCCGTCGCTTTCCTAATGTTAGAGAAATGTCTATGAGTAGAGGCTACTAGATAAATAATAAAACTGTAAGGGGATTACTAAAAATTATTTTTTTTTAAGATGGAAAAAATAAAAATTTCGTCGACTTCTGGGTTAATCCATCTCAACATTCCAGTGGATTGGTGGCGACACGCGAAAGCAAATATCCACGCGTTGGGAGGTGACAGCGACGGCGGCGGCGACGGCGGCGACGACCCGTTCCAATGTTGGGAAGGAGCGCGGAGTTGACTGACCCAAACTCCGACGGCCGTGGTTGAAGCAGAACAGACGCCGCCGACGCGGCGGCCTCTGCTCTTCCCCTGCCACCGGGGAAAAGACTGCGATCGAGTCGGAGTTTTTGTCTGGAAGCAAATAATAGATGACACCTTGCGGTTTGTTTAATCGAAATTCGGCTCAATCGACAGGATCGATCCCTTCTGGAACAGAGCGACAGTTGGAACTCATAAAACAGGACGATTACAGGACGAATTTTTGACGCAATGAGGGTTTTCTACGATGTCAAAGTAGCGAATTCTGAAAGAAAAGATGATTTTTTTTCCGCCCTTACTATTGTCTTTTGTAGGAGAAACCCATGGCTGGACGATACGGAGTCCGAGGCGTCGCGTCCCTCGCGGTAGGGTTACCGCTGTTCTGGGACCTTGTAGCTGTCGGCGGCGATCTCCGTCAGCCACGAGCCGGGGAATAGCGCCTGCAGAGGAGGAGCATCGAAAGAGATTAATACGAGAAGTGATTGAGCATTAAGAAGAAAGAAACAACGGAAATAGTGCGTTCGAATCGGAGAGGAGCGGGGAAATCATGAAAAAAAGAAAAGGAAATGGGGATCTTATGGATCAGAAGGGTGAACAGAACGTCGACGGAGGAAGGAAAATGGAAGAGAAAGCGGGACGAAGAAATCTCACCTCGAGCTGCTTTTGGATGACTCTCGGCCGCTTCCTTGGCCGGCGGCGAGCCCTGCACCCGGTCACGGCGTAGATGTCCTCGTCGATCTCCTCTTTCGTGAGCGAGATCGAGAACCTAGGCCGCTCCTTTCTCCTAGGACCCTCCGACCTCAGCCGGACCGTCCTTTTCTCCGCCGTGGGCGGCGGCGGCGGAGGGGAAACACTCCGGCGCCGCTCGATCTCCCTCGACGCACCGCGCCGCGTCCTCAGATTCCATGGAAGTGCCTTAGAGCCGTCGGAAGCCTCGAGATCGGGCGTCAACTCCGGCACCGGAGCCGGCTCAGTCTCGCCGCTGCCTTTGGGCAGCACCAACTTCATCCGGTCCGCTGCCTCACGGAGGTGAACCAACAGGCGTTCCCTGACCTCCTCAACTCCCGAGTCGTCTCCGTCGCTGCGGCCGCTATCCGGGACACGGATCCGAGGGCACGCCGACTCCGACGGAGATCGCCGTTCGCCGGCGTCGGCGGTCTCCTCCTTGCCCATGCAACGGACCCCCCTATGCCTGCCCCACGTCTTCAAGATCTGGAAGGGGAAGCCTTGGAGGAGGCTCCCCTGCGTCCCTCGGAGAGGGAGCCGAGATTCGGCGGCTGCCGCCGTCTCCGGGGACGGATTCGGGCGCCTGGATGGCGTCTCCCGCGAGATGACCATGCCGAAGGCGAAGGAAGGGGAGCGTCCGGCAGCGGATTCCAAAACTGGCGGAGAAGGGGAAGGAGATGATTTGACGGCGAGGTCGGAGTGGGTTGGCGTGATGGCGAGCCTACGGCCTACAGGAGGAGGTAAGTCAGAACGAAGAAGAGCAAATGAGCAATGGCCGGTCGAGGGTTTCTTATAGTAAGGGAATAATATTAATAATTACAAATAATTTCTGATTTTTATTATAGTTAAAGGGAATAATAAGATTTCTCAAAAATATTTTAAAATTTATTATTTATTATTCGACTTAACCAATTTTTATCATTTCAGAATAGGAATTACGGTGATGTTGTACTTTCTATTTTTTATTTCCATTTTTTTTTATCATTAACGTGTAGGGATATGTGCGGTCGTGTGTATGATAGTGATCAGAGAGATTTTTATGCGCGCTCTTCTGGAGTGGGCCCTTCACTGACCGTGGTTACGTGGACGTCTGGGTAGAGTTTTGATCTGTAATAAGATAAATATGCGAATGTAGCAGCAGTTTGACCATGACAACTGAACTAAGATATTAATTGTTCGCAATTTTATGGGAATTATTTATTTTATTTATAAAAAAAATACGAAGAGCTTCGAGAGAAGGGTATTCGGGGAATCGTCCGGCGACCACCGACGCCTTGTAATGTAGAGGACGGAGGAGATGGCGAAGGAGAGAGCAGGACGACGGTGGCGGCGTGCGGATCTAGCGCCGTCTCACCTTCCCTACGACGCTTTGCAGATGTTGGAATACAAAGGAACTTCGCACTGCGTTGAACCATCGGTCGACTGTCGTCACGTCGGAGAGCGACGAACGACACGATGCGGTAAACGATTATATTGCTCTACTGCAGACCTCGCCGATCCTCTGCGCGGCCCAGCCACGTAGCTACAGTGACCCTTGGTAGCTGTGCGCACCGAGGATGCAGATCTCCTGGAAGTCGATCGCTGGCTGCTGTACTACGTCGCGATATGCCAAGCACATGGCGGCCGGCCCATCTCGAGGTAGAGATGGAGGTGGATCTAGCTGGAGAACTTGCGTCGCTCCTTCTTCTCGCTCTCGCCGGCGGCTTCCTAATCGGAGGTCGTGGTTTACGGTAAATTGCGGAATAGCCCCTGTATTTAAGCGTAACTCCACTAAAAGTAGTAGAACCTCTGCCGGCGATATTGGCAAATATGAGGTGAATACGAATATTTTAAGGGGCAATTAACAAATATCCTCTTGCGTATTCAATATTTAATTTTCGTTCCTATTTTAGAATATTTATAAACCCCGCGAGCGAAGAAACAGAGATAGACCTTGCGAACGTTAGAAATTCCTTGCCTTCACCTAACCCTTCCAAGCCGCCGCTTTGGATGATCGAGGATTTCCATGGCGATTACTCCCCGAGTAAAGGAGTACTTACCTCCGAGCGGATCGAAGCCTCCGCCTGCCCGGAGGCTGCATAACTTCGCCTTCCCCACTCGTAGCTGGGGCGGCCAGCGCCACCTCCGCTGCTCCAACCACCCCTTCTCCCATAGCGTACGCAACGAGGAAGTGGAGGATCCCGCATCCGATCGGATCGGACGAACGGCGGGGATCCGCCTGCCAGCCTCTCCGGGCAAGATCTCGCCGCCATCGACGAAGGCTGGAGGAGAGGAGGCAGCGGAGAGAAGCATTTACCCTTCGGTTCCAACGGTGGCCGAGGCGGCAAGGCCCTGGAATCTGAGGACGCGGAGGGCTGGTTGCAACGCTCCGGCCGAGGATCGCGCTCCTACCTCGGATCCATCTTCTTCCCCTTTGCTAAACGATAAGAGCGCGCCGCGGGAAGCGGCCAAGCGAGGGAGATCAGATGGAGAGGATATGTGGAAATTCTCAATCTCTCTGTCCCGTGAGGAGATTGAACAGGACTACCTGGTGTTTAAAGGAACAAAGCCCCCTCGGCGGCCGAAGAAGAGGCCTAGGATCGTGCAGCAGCATCTCGATGTAAGTTTCCTAATTTTGGTTTTGATTTCTTGCACTTGACCTAGGATTGATCGCTCTTCTGCTATTTGCATATTGATATGTGCCTTATCTGATGCTTGATTTGCCTCTGCAGTATTGTTTCCCAGGTTTATGGTTGTCCGAGATAACTCCTCGATCCTACAAAGTCGACGAATAAGGTTGGTTTTATTTGTCCCCCCCAAAATATCGTTGTTTGCCTTTCTAGAACCATTTACTTATAAGCTGAACTGATTTAATTGATGTTTCTGCAGGGGTTAGAGATCGTTGATGAGGGTTCTAGTTCTTAAAGAAACTTGTAAGAGTTCAGTTAACAATTGTTCCCCAATTTCTGTATCTTGGTTAATTTTGTTTCTTCAAATTTATTGTCATTCTGTAAAAGCTAGAATTCAAATTATTGAAGTTTCCATTTGATCTCGATCGGAAGCGTGTTTATTCACATGATTGAGTTTAGATTTTAGAAACTATTCTATCTGATTAGAAGTATGAGCTTTGGTGGATTGAGTAGTTATATGAATGCACCATTGTCATAAAGTTCTGTGTTTTTATTATCTGATGGGGATTGTCAAACAAAATGCTATGTTTGGAGAAAAATACGCCATGAAAATGGTGATTTGATCGAAGTGATGATATTTCTTCTTCTTAAACAAATGCTATGCAAAACTTTTATAAATTTCTCCATATTCTCTGGTCACTTTTACATATATTGTATTGTCTGCTAATTTAGCATTCCTGCATACATACGAGTTGTATAGCTATAGTTTTGATGCAAATATGACAGAAAGAATGTTGTTTAGCAACATAACTATTTATTGTATCAAAAAGTGTTGATATGCCTGTTTTTTTTCCTTCAAGTTTCTCGTTTCAAATGTCTAGCTTTCTGCAAATTACAGTGGTAATGCATAATTTTGAGTTAATGTTTTCATTTGAAGGAATTGTAAAAGTATTCAATTCTGAAATATGGTTGCAAGAAGGTTGTGTAATTTTTAAAAAGTACATATGTGTCCAATGCTGAAATCATTGTGTTATGACTTAATACTTATGAAAGGAATTAGGTGGGCTCTTAATTGTTGGCATCATTCTATCCAATCATTACGTTATTGTTATTATTACATAATGAATACTTTGCAGGGGTCCCAACTGAATGTGAGAGTTAGTAGGCATTATGAATAATTTACTTTTCATTGGATTACTTTATGATAATGATTCTCTGATATTATAGATCAGATATATATAGATTTGGAGCTCATTTTTTTCTTAGAAAAGGGTAGCTATAGGAGAGTCCTCAAGCACTCAAGTTGAGATAGCTGAATGTGTTCATGGAGTGAGTTCAATTTCTTGTTATAGTTGTAGTTTCAATTTCTTGTTATGGTTGAAGTGAAACTCTCATCATTCAGTAGAACATTATTTTGGGAGTGAAACCAAAGCTCTCTCTCATGCTTGGCTTTGGCTCTGTTGTCTCTCTTTATCAGTTGTTTTAGATAGCTTTGGTTATCATTTCCTGAAAATTTGTTTATGCTAAATATTTTCCTTAGTACCCTTTAGATTTATCATTTCTTTCTCACCATTTGATTTCAGTTTGTTTTTTTTTCAAAAAAAGTCTAGTCAATTCAATTGTCAGCTAACTTAAAAAATGAGTAAAATCTGAGAGGAATGAAACTAATCCATTTGAAACAGTTAGCATGTTGACAATTAAAACATTTGAAAATTTACAGAATTAAAACTTTATATAAATATAAATAAATATATGTCATGATGAGGGTGACTTTCTAAGAATGAATAAAAAAAATATTTAATTTTTAACTTGTAAAAGGGGCTTTAAATACTAGTTATCAGATCCATCCACCAATTAATATGACTTGTCAGATCCAATTTATTACTTCTAACCGTTAACAAGTTTTAAAGGCTTTTTAAAATAATAATAATAATAGTAATAGCAATATATTAAAACATTATTATTTCAATAATTAATCACTTTATAAAATTAGGCATTATAATAATAAATACGATTTTTAACAATTAGATTAGTGCTATATATATCAACAAGACCAAGTGGGACCCGCAAATTTCATCCTAATCCGATAGATTAGTAAAATATATCTGCAATTATATAAAGAATAGGATAAAATAAAGGTTTGGATTTTATTTTAAAAAAATAATCAGATTTTATTTTGTTTTATTTTACAAGGCAGAAATAAGCTCATAATCCCTGCCCGTTCCCTTCGCACGCGGTCTACGGCGCCCGCCTCCAATTAGAAGGGCCCGGTCGAAGAGGAAGCGGAGGGCCCCACTTTTCTTTTCCTCTTTTCTCTGTCTCTCTTCCTCTTGCTATATATAAACAACCTCAGGCCCATCGGCCATCGCCCATTTTTCCGTTGGAGCTCTCTGCCCATGGAAGACACCCTCGATTCCTCGCTCCTCCTTCACGACGGAGGCGGCGCCGCCGCCAGCCACGGATGGCAGAAAGTCACTTACTCCAAGCGCAAGCGCAAGCCTCAACCCCAGGCCGACCCCGATCGCCCCAGCCTCGCCAACGGTCTCCCCGATCGCTCCCACGTCTTTGACTCCGTCGAGCAGAAGGCCCGCGAGCGGCGTCACGCCATCGAGGCCGCGGCGGCCGCTGCCGAGGCCGTTGATTTGCCCAGATCGAGGCCTGCGCTGGCCTCCTCGGACGAAGACGACGATGACGAAGGAGCCGCCAAATCCCAGGAGAACAGTGCGCCGGCGCCGAAGAAGGAGAAGCCGAAGAAGGTTAAGAAGCCTAAGGTCACGGTCGATGAGGCTGCCGCCAAGATCGATGCCACCGATCTTGCTACGTTTCTCGCCGAGATTTCGGTGAGAACTAGATCTATGCAAATTTTGGAATCTTGATAATTTTTGATGGTCTGTTTTCTTTTAAACAAATTAACTAAAGGTCGAATCTTTATTATGTTTTGGAAAGGAGGAAAGTAAAAAAAAAAATCCTTTTGACCTTCTTTATCTTTTCAGACAACTTACGAATCGCAGCAGGATATTCAACTGATGAGATTTGCGGATTTTTTCGCACGGTCATTTGCTTCTGTTAATGCATCGCAATTCCCTTGGTTCAAGATCTTCAAAGAATCACCTGTGGACAAAATCATTGATGTAAGTTTGTTCTGCCACCTATCAATTTTCCTTTTCAGCTATCCTATCAATCCGTACAAAAGATTTGTTTGGTGTTCTGGTAATTGGTTTTGTTTTATTTAGATGGAAAACCAGAATATTTTGGTTTATATTATGGTCAGGACAATTCATTACCTGACACACATTTCCAGAAAATAGAGAATGCCATTTGCTTGGTTCACATTCTCAAATTCTGTTGCTGATGATCACATGCAATGACTGACTTTGTTCTGCACTTTCTAGGTGCTATTAGAAAAGAACACTGATTGACTGACTTTACAATTCTTGAAATGGAACTTTAAAGCTTCCATTGTTTTGCGGTTTTGTTGCAGTTTTACTTGCTTCATGATTAATTTCTCCTAAATAGACTTGTATCTATTATTGTGATCGGTAATGCATGAATTTATCTACGGGGATCTGTGTATGCAATTATCATATCAACAAATACTCTTAACAGTATTGAAAATTTGTTAATTTTTATCTTGACATTGTTTTTATAAAACTTGAGAAGTTTATTTTTATATGAACCTCCCACAAGTAGGATGCACAGGTATTTAAGGGAGAAAAACCTTTTCCCAGGAACCTATTTATTTTTGTTTAAATAAAAGAGAACCACCAGAGCCAAATCTCTAACTAATCAACTCTGACCTTCCAATCTGTTCTTCCCTTATTTTATACCCTAAGTGGCTTTTGTGCAAACCCATGTCTGTTTTCTATCACTAACTTTAATGAGTTGGTTGGCTCTTATTTCCTGTTCTCAAGATTGATACGCAGGAAAATGTAAAACTAGATGCAGAAAGTATCTTAGGCATTAAATTTGATACACTTGTCAAAGGTCAGATCCAACTGGTTGAATTTTTAAGCATCATTCTAACTCATTAGACCAAAATATGTAAATTGATTCTTTTCATAGTAGCTTCATCTTTTGGGAGATTTGATTATTGGCTATAAATTGAAATCATTAAGATTAAAGATTGAGATCTGTTTTCTTAATTATTTCCCCTGCAATTCCCTTGGTCACTGTCCTATTGCTTCTACTATTGTTTTTAGTCTATTAGGAAGGCTTATTAATGGTAACTTAACTATTCAGTTCGTATCCAAATTGACCACGAAGTGGTTGTAAAACCATAGCCAGACTTGTGATATCATAGGTAAACTTGATCTTTTTTTTACCAGCTTCCTTTTCCAATTAGTCATCATTCAGCAAACCTCTAGCACGACTCAATCCAAAGCTAATTTTATAGGAAATACATAAAGCTTAGATCTTAGTGGCTTTGCATCATGATGTGCCACATTTATCAATTTTTTTCTTACCAGGTTATATCCTTTTCCAGTAAGTTATCATTCAGTCAAATGGTACAACTTAGATCAAAAACTTATTTGTAGGCAATATGTGAGGCTTAGACATTAGTGGCTCCACATCATGATGTCCCATTTCTCCTGCCTCATTTATCAATAGAATTTTCCAATGTTTCCTTCAAGCCTACAATTAGGTTCAATTTGATAAACATTGTTACAACATTGTCCGAAGGGAGAACTAATCCTATCAATTTGAAAGGATGCAGCACAGCAATGTTTACATGTCTTTGGTTGGAGAACCATCAAATTTTGAGGCCAGCTTGTTGCATTTTGTTTTTTAAATGATAATGAATGCGGTTGAAAGCCTCACAAAAGTATATGCTATTCCCAAATTATTTGATAATTCAAACATGGGACTAGAATCTATAAACAATATTTCTTATTCTGTGCTTATAACCCAGTTTGATCTCCTTTCTATTCCATTTCTGACTCATCTTCCTTTTTCTCTATTCTTGTCTTGGTAATGATGGCATAGTCTTAGTGTAAACTCCATTTTCATTAGATCTTTTATTTTATTTTTGTGTTGGTACGTTAAAGCCTATGGATGAGATATTATCCTGCCTGATACTTTTTTTCGAACTGTCTTCAAATGTTAGTATTTGATCATGATGTTTTGCCATTATAATTCATAACTTTTCAGTAAGTTGACATCTAATTTAATTCCATTACTTTGGCACAGGTTCCTTTAAGCCATATACCTGAATCTGTTTACAAGATTTCAGTTGATTGGCTTGCACTGAAATCCCCTGAAGCTTTGACTGATTTTGTTTTATGGTGCCTTGATGGCATCCTTTCTGACTTGGCGAGTCAGCTACCTGCAGTTAAGGGCTCAAAAAAATCTGTTCAGCCAACTACACCAAAGGCTCTGGTAATATTCAGCTACATTTTTCCTTCTCCTTTCCTCTTGTTCCATACATATGCTGGCAGAACATGGATTTATGTGATGCTCCACAAAATAGATGATCCATGAGTACACTACTTATTTATGAACTAACCAGCTTATGCCCCACCTACATGGATTGCCAATCTCATTAAATGAGTTTCTAAGTGTGACTATTATATGTAATCAACTTTGGATTTGGTCTCTCAGCCAGAGCACCAATTTTCTATATGAGAGCTAAGGGGGTAGGTAGTAAAGCTGGTCATCATATTGAGAGATGATCAAATTCTTGGCGTGTACTTATCTCACGCTAAGAAAAATTGTGAGCTTTGTCTGCTAGGATGCTTGAGAAGAGTCACATCATAATTGAAGTTACTTGAATATATAGTAGTAAATACATGGATTGTTTTGGTTGAGGCAAAAAATGAGTACAGATACTATATCTTTATATGAATGATCGTTTTCAGTGATTTGATGTTGTACTTCATTAGTCATGTTGCCTACATCTAACTTAACAATGTTGCCTGACATATTTTTCGTTGACAATAAAATAAAGTGTCATTTTACCAAGATTTTTCATAATCCTATAATATTTTCTAATAATAATATTAATGTGACTTATAACTTTGTTTGGTAGTTTGGTGTTTGGCTGGTCATTAAGGGACAAAAATTTTGTATAGATTTTATGACAACTATTTTGTTCTTACTGATAAAAGTTTCTTAATGGGAAGGGAATGCAATCTGAATATTTCGGCTATCAGAACATGTGATTCTCTTGCAGCATCTTACTTAAGGATGTGGTTATTAGAACTATCTTGTTGTATAATTGTGTAGTATTCTTGCTTTTGTTGAGCAGATTGCACCTCTCTCATGTGTTTCTTTATTTCCTTCTTAAATGTGTATATTTTTCTGATATCTACATCCAAAAATATTCGAATGCTATCAAATATATAAAACATGTCCTAGAAAAAATAATTAAAATATTGATAATTGATTGAATTGAAAGCCAATTTATACATGTTAAAAAATTAAAGGAGGAAATTGTTAGTTTGAATCGTTTTATTCCTATTTCCATACTAAGAACTCTCTAATGGCATATATGCAAGATTTTAAGTTTGACAATGGTATATTTCAAAACTAAAATTTGGGGTGGTGAATATGGAAACATAGTGTTTGTTTGTAGGGACATATATGCAAGTTTGCCTTCGGAGTTTACATAGTTTTAATTAGCAACTGGTATGGAGAATCATGATTCTGTATCTTTTATGCACTAGCTTTTAACAGTAAGGCATAATAGTTTTTGTTCAATCATGAGATAAAAGTAAAACTGCATACCATACTGGGAGTGTTAATTGCCACTTGCATTTAACTTTCCTGATTTTTTTCCAGAGTCTTCACCTGAATTGTATATTTTTATATGTTGCTATTGTGACTTCGACTGAATTCTTGCAATGGCCATAATGTTATAGCTTTAATTAAACATTATGATGTGCAATGAAACCTGCAGGCTGCTATATTTGTTGTGCTAGCAATGACCTTGAGACGGAAGCCTGAAATACTTATAAATCTTTTGCCCAAACTAAGAGACGATCCAGCATATCAAGGACAAGAAAAACTACCCATTGTCATCTGGATCACTGCCCAGGTAAGTTGTTAGCTCCAGGATTGCTTGCTCATCTAAGAGGAAGCTACCATCCACCACGACCACTGCAGTTAAGCTGAGGATATGTCTTCTTGTGATAGGCTTCTCAAGGAGATCTGATTGTCGGCATGTACATCTGGTCGCATTTCCTATTTCCTGTAGTTTGTGGAAAATCAAATGTGAACCCACAGTCTAGGGACTTGGTGCTGCAATTGCTCGAAAGGTGTGCCATGAGGCAATGCTGATGCTCTTATCCTTTTGTTTCTATTTATTGCTTTAGTCAAAAGCTACTTTCTGGCTTTATTTCAGGATTCTCTCTGGACCGAAAGCTCGAACTATTCTGTTAAATGGTGCTGTTCGGAAGGGGGAACGCATAGTACCACCTGCTGTACTTGATCTACTCATGCGGGCGACTTTTCCTGCTTCTACAGCTCGAGTCAAGGTTAGCCTATTTCCATGGAAGATCTCCATATAGCATAAAATTTTACGATGAGTTCCTAATATATCTTTCTGCAGGCAACTGAAAGATTTGAGACGTTTTATCCTACTCTAAAAGAGTTGGCTCTTACTGGTTCTGGTACCAAAACCACAAAGCAAGCATCACAACAGCTTTTGCCTTTTGCCATCCAAGCGATTCAAGAAAGTATAATTGAGATGTTGCATTATTATGTGTCCTAGGCTGATGTTTTCATAGTATGACTGTACTTTAACATGGAACTTATATACAGATAATTCCGAGCTAACAAAGGAAGCGGTCGATTTATTCATCTGGTGTTTGACGCAGAATGCTGAGTGCTATAAACAGTGGGTGAGTTGTTATTCAAACGTGCTATTTATAGCTTTTATTATTTTGTAAACCTTTCTAACTGCTTTAACTGTTGTATCATGAAGGAGAAACTCTATTTAGAGAATGTTGATGCGACAATTATTGTTCTTCGGAAACTCTCCACTGAGTGGCGAAATTACTCAGCCAAAATTTCCCTTGACACTCTCAAAGTAACACTTAAGCATTTGAGGGCTAAAGTAAGTGTAGCTACTATCAAATATTTCTAATTTTCTTGTCCAAATTCAGTCATTAGAAGCTCACGGCTTTTGGATTTCCATCCTTGGCGTCTATCGTGTGCATGATATGATAAATTTACTTGTTTGTTGCACTTGTATCTAGATGTGGTCAGGTTTAGTTGCACAGTGTTTTTGAAAATTTAGTTGCTGATCATAATCTTTTTCTTATTTTCTCTATCAAAGAATGAAGATGCCCTGTCAAGAAACACAGACCCCAGCCAAGTAGCATCCATCAAAGAAGCTGACAAGTACTGCAAGACAATTTTGATGAAGTTAACACGTAATTTTAGCTGCATGAAGGGTAGTGTTTTGGTGCTTGTGCTGGGAATTGGACTCTTTTTCACTCTTTCACCGAATGCCGAGTTAATTAACTGGGAGAACATCAATTGGGAGAAATTTCAGGTGTTGTTCAGTTCTCTCCAATCCTCTTAGAACAACTTGGAGTTTAACCAAATTTTACCAACAAAGGAGATAGGTCAAGAAAGGATATGATGGCGCTAAATTCAAAGATAATAATAAGTTTGGTTTTTCACCTCGGCTAGATAACTATCTGAAATTGCTCTGGTGTTCGTCGTTGCAGCAAGCTGCTCCTACTGTTATCTGCTTTCCATTAGTTTTATAGAGACTAAAGTTTGTGTATCTTTTCTTTTTGAACTAAACACTAAGCATGAAACTTTGTTTTGTTAATCATGCTTTTGCCTGATGCTAAGAGTATGCTTTGCCTGTCCTGAATGTTTTAAATTGATAGTCTGAGTTTGCGGATTGATTTAATTATCTGGCAGAAGCTCATCTCACAATTGCATTAGGAGGCAGCCGCTCATCACCATGTCCCACTGAGAAGATTTCAATAGACCTTTTATTAAAATCTTATTGATGATCCATTTCTCAAAAATAATAATATTCTAAAATAGCTCTCATATGATTTTCTTATCAAAATGATATGATTTACTCATCACCGTGTGCCACAGAGAAGATTTTATATACCTTTTATTAAAATCTTTCAAAAATAATAAACTTCTAAAACAAAACTCTCTTATGATTTTCTTATCAAAATGATATGATTAAAACCATCAAGTATAATCAAGAAACTCGCTTTTACTAAATTATTAGCATAACTTGTAATAATGAGCAAATTTTTTCTCATTAAAAGAAAAAATCATCCATAGAGAGTGAGGTTTTTTCGTTTTTGTTTTTTTATTATCAGGTATTCAGATCTTACAATCAGATTAATTTTAGAATAGAGGATCCAATTTCACATTCCGTCCATCTAGTAAATTCAAGAAACACGACCTTAGGTGAGAATTGACTTGGGAAATACATCTATCTCTTACCACCATATTAAATCTTAGGATATTATTTCTTGAGAATTGACTATCTAATTGAGTCAATCATTAAATGATTATATCTATTGACTATATCTTTAAGTACTATCATCTTAATAATTAAGTTTTAATTTAGATTTATACTATTTTGAAATATAATTTTTATAATAAAAATAATATAAAATCATGTTAGGAGGATTTTTTAAAACTTTTTTTAAAGTAAAAAAATCTATACTATTCTAGTGTAAAAATATGAATTAGATTGGTCGAGCAGAGCAGGCTAGCCACTTGCAAGCCCAAACTGAACAATTCGTTGGATGCTAAATCCATTGACCTCTCGGTCCGACTGGTCAACCTGACTTAGCCAAATCACATCCGATCAAATCACATTGATGTTTGAAATCATCTTGTGTTTGCTATTATTGCTCGAGGTGAGACTTTTCGTGAGCAAAGTTAATACCCATGATAATTCTACTAATACGATGATAAGTTACTCTCTGTAGTTAATTAAGTTGAGCATCGCTTGGATTAGTTGATGTTTATACTAGAAATTGTGATGAAAAAAATAATAAAGCTTAAGGTTTATAAAATATATATGTTTCTTGTTTTGTGTTGATTACTTGTTTAATTTTCAATATATATAAATATATATATATTTTCTTAAATCCCACAAGTTAAGTAGAGCATCACCAAGGCAAAAAGTTAAAGATTAATAGCTGTGTCCCAATGTGCTAAGAGCAAGGATGCCACTCCATTAAATTCCTACATCAATTCTCAACAAAACATGATCACAGTAGAGAAATGCACACATGATATATATCATACTAGAAAGCAAAGTCCTGCTCATTCTCCCTAACATTTATACATGTGGTTGGTTGAAATGGTTAGGGTTGGCAGGAAAGAAGCAAATAACTTAATCACACAGTACACCAAGTGATCACTCTCACACCTCTCCAATTAATTACACACCCCAACAAGGCCTCCAACTATCTCATGTCAATATCATACTGCATGCCTTAATTGTAGATTTCATCAACCCAAACTTGTCATCAAATTCAACCTCACCATCTTTTTCCCAAAGTTGTTAGGATTTAGCAGCATTCACTCTCCATATATGCTCGCTAGCTTCCTTGCCATGACTAAAACCCTAATTAAGTTCTCATGCATGAATGCATGCTAGCTCTTGATCTCACGATCACTCATTAATTAGTACTCTCAGTTCAGCAAGGTGGGTGCAATGGAGGATCTTCCTCCGGGGTTTCGATTCCACCCGACCGACGAAGAACTCATCACCTACTATCTAATAAGGAAGGTGACTGAGTTCGGCTTCATCACGCGAGCCATTGCCGATGTCGATCTCAACAAATCCGAGCCTTGGGACTTGCCAGGCACGTATATACTAAGCATGTTGTATATTCTTCTGATGACAAAATTACTTACTTGCATGGAGTTATATATCATGTAGGGAAGGCAAGCATGGGAGTGAAAGAGTGGTATTTCTTCAGCATCAAGGACCGAAAGTACCCGACCGGATTCCGAACCAACCGAGCCACCGCGGCCGGCTACTGGAAGACCACAGGCAAAGACAAGGAGATCTACCAAAACGGAGGCACCCTAGTGGGCATGAAGAAAACTCTAGTGTTTTACAAGGGGAGGGCTCCCAAGGGCGAGAAGACAAGTTGGGTGATGCATGAGTACAGACTCCAAACCAATTTGCCCTTGTACAGACCAATGAAGGTACATAACCCTAACCTAATCAATGGAACAGTAGTCCTGCACTTGTTTGATGTCAATTTAAAGACACTTGTAGTCCTCTGGCCTATTATTGAACAGGAGGAGTGGGTCGTGTGTAGGGTTTTCAAGAAGAACAACATGGCGAAGAATCCACAGCCAGACTCCCCGGCATTGCTCGGCTCTCCCTACAGTAGTGCCATGTCGATAAACGAGCTCGGAGAAGTCGATGTCTCAGTCTTGCAGGACCTGGTCAGCTCGTCGAGCTCCAACCCTACTGTGCAATTGCAAACGGGTTATGACCCGAACGTGCACAACAAAGTGGACGTGAACGCGTACTTGAGCTGGGTCATGGCTAGCCAGGCCAATGGTGGACTGCAGCCTTCACTTCCATGGGGAGCAACAGGGCTGGAGTTCACCCCAAACCCTGCAATTGTATCAGCATTAGCACCGCAACCGGAAGCCGATTTGAACTCTTTCGCGGCGCAAGGCGACGGTCTACTCGGAAACAGCTTGAGGTTGAGCTTCCCTGGTGTTGCTTCATCAGGAGGTTTGGATTGCGCACAGCAACAGCAAGTGCAGTTAGTGAACCAGGAAACACTTTGGAGAGCACATTAATTACTGCTATATATGAAGTATAAGAAAGTAAATGTGGGAATATGTTCTTGATAGTTTATATATAGCCAAAATTTGTGGGGGAAAAAACAAGTCTTATACGTTCTAGGCCTGTATCTGTATGCTTTTAACTATAAGGTAAACATCTCTGTAAGGTGAGTTATTATAGATTGATCATATGTGAATGTAGTGAGAGAGGAAATGAATTGATGCAGTCAAAAGTTGAAGGAAGATCAGTAACCACAATGTGCTATTCCCTAGTAATTAAATGTATTAATAATGCAGTACGAAAACAAAAACAATGTCTAGCTCTGTGTTTTTTTAATGGAGAATTGCAATTGAATGCACACGATGGTTATGGATCCGATGCATATGTAGTTCTGATCTCTTCTGTTTTTTTTTCTAAGAAACAAAGGGAGTGGGAATTTAAAAGGACAGGGTGGTGTTACAGTATCATGTTCTCTGAAAAAATAATTAATGATACACGTGGAAGGTATAAATTATGAATTTGGTTGGCTTCTCACGTGAAACTACACGTGAAAGGTATTAATTATATATATTTTTGGGGGGAAAATTAAAAAGCAATTTTTTTTATTGAAATTCTTGAAAGAAGGTTCTTTTTATATAATGGCAAGGAAAAAAATAAAAGAGATGTATTGATAAGGAAAAATAAAAAAGATGTATTGAAAATGAAAAAAGTCTGCACGTTGATAAAGAAATCGAGCTTATAAATAGGTTTTTACATGGTAACTTTTCAAATTTTATCTCCTATATAGTAGAATTAATGTATAAGAATCAAATAGTTAGATATTTAAAGATTCGGACAAATTAAGAATGACTAACACCCAAAGACTTGGACAAAGTAAGAATGACTAAAATTTTCAATAAATAAAATATTTTAAATCTTAACACTCTCTCTTAAAATGAAATATATATGAAGAAGTCAGTTTAAAAGAAAAGTAGCAGTGCATGAACAAACTCCAAGTAGACCACGCAACTTTTACAAATGTAGCCAACTTGAGTAGCTTGGTCTGTATATTTGCTGCAACTTGATCTTCACTTCGACAATAAACCAGTTTGATTGTTCCATCATTGTTAAAATCTCTTAAAAAATAATACTTCACATCAATATGTTTGCTTCTGTCATGTAGCACAAGAGTTTTAGAGAGTTTGATTGTTGAGTTGTTGTCACAAAAAACTGTAGTAGCTTCAACTTGTTTGAACTGAAGCTCTTCAAGAATTTTTCTCAATCAGATAGCTTGACAAGCACAAGTTATTGCAACAATAAATTCAGCTTCCGTAGTTGACAAGGAGACAATTGGTTGCTTCTTAGAAGCTAAGACCATGATACGACCCTTGTGCCCAACATAAAAACATAGCTTGAAGTGCTTCTTCTATCATCTTGATCTCCTACATAATCACTATCAGTAAATCTGAATAACTCTAACTTTTCACCCTTCTTGAAGAATAGCCCAAAATCTTTAGTTTCTTGTAAGTAACGAAGGATTCTCTTGGCAGCTAACAAATGTATTTCTGTTGGATTTTTCATATATCTGCTTATTAAACTCACATAATACATTATGTCTGGCCATGTCGCAGTTAAATACATTAAACTACCAACAATTTATTTGTAAATTGTACTGTCCACCTTCTTCCCTTCATGATCTTTGTTTAGTTTCAAGCCAAACTCAATTGCAGTGCTTACAAGATTGCAATCCTTCATTTGAAACCTATCTAAAATTTCTCGCACATACTTCTTTTGAGAAATAAAGATTCCATTAGTTGATTGCACTACTTCTATAATGCATCATACCAAGATTAGACATTTCAAATTCAACCATCATAGATTTTTTGAATTCTTTAAACATGATATCATCAGTTCCAATAAATATAAGATCATTTACATATAAGCAGACAATGAGCAATTTCCCTTTTTCTCCAATTTTAACAAAAAGTGTGTATTCATATAGAGATTTGTGAAAGCCTTCTTTAAGAAAATATGCCTCAATGCGACTATACCAAGCTTGTGGAGCTTATTTTAATCCATAAAGGACTTTCTTTAATCTATATACTTTATGCTCATTTCCGATCTTAATATGACCAAGGGGTTGTTCAACAAATACTTGTTCCTCCAAGTTTCCATGCAAGAACGTCGATTTGACATCTAGCTGGTAAATAGCCCATGAGTTCTGTGCCGCTAATGCGATCACCAATTTGATTGTGTCATGTCTTGCAACGGGAGCAAAAACTTCTGTATAATCGATTCCATATTTTTGCTTATATCCCTTAGCTACTAAACGCGCCTTATACTTGTCGACTTCACCATTTTCTTTTAGCTTTGTTTTGAAGACCCGCTTTACACCAATGGTTTTGTGCCCTTTTGGAAGATCAGTCAACTCCCAAGTATCATTTCTTTCAATGACTTCAATTTCATCATTCATCGCCTTACACCATTTTGCATCTTTGACGACATTTTTAAAAGTTGTAGGATCACAATATGAAAATAAGGCAAAATGAGTGATTAGATCTTCAATTTCTGTTAGCTCATATGTCTTCCATCCATGCAGGCCTTTTTCAAATCCAACGAAGAGATTGAATTGTTGTATCAGTAGCTTCTGCTGTTGTTGGTAAAATTTCAATAGCTGTTGGCAAAATTTCAACAGCTGTTGAACTATCTTCTGATGAATTTTCAGGCGTAGAGACTGCTGATGTTGGCTTTCTTTTAGAATCATTGTCAATAAGAGTTTGAGTAGGTTACTGCATATTCCAATCCCAATAGTTTCCTCATCAAAGACAACATCTCGGCTAGTCACAATCTTCTTGGTTTGTCAATTAAATAATTTATATGCTTTGGATATTTTCAGGCGTAGAGACGACTGATGCTGGCTTTCTTTCAAAATTATTGTCAAAAAGAGCTTGAGTAGGTTGTTGTATATTCCAATCCCAATAGTTTTCCTCATCAAAGACAACATCTCGGCTAGTCACAATCTTCTTGGTTTGTGGATTAAATAATTTATATGCTTTGGATACTTCACTAACACCAAGAAAGATACATCCCCCCCCACCTTATCATCAAGTTTCTTCCTTTTCTCATCCGGTATATGTGCATAAGCAATGCAGCCAAAAGTTTTAAAATGATCTACGGCTGGTTTCCTTCCACTCCAAGCTTCCTCTGGTGTCATATTGGAATAGAAAGTGTAGGACTTCTGTTCAAGATATGAATACTCCAATTTACTGCTTCAGGCCAAAAAGTTTTTGGAATTCTCCCTTCTGTCAACAAGCTTCCCACTATATTGAGGATAGTTTTGTTTTTCCTCTCTGATATACCATTTTATTGGGGGTGTAAAAGCAGTTGTCAACTCTCTTCAAATGCCATGAACTTCACAAAAAACTTCAAATTTGTTTAAGCAATATTCTCCACCACAATCTGTTTGGAGGGTCTTAATGGTGTTTCCTGTTTTATTTTCTACACGAGTCTTGAAGCTTTGAAATGCACAAAATGCTTCTGATTTTTCTTGTAAAAAAATAAACCCAAGTTTTTCAAGTATAATCATCAATGAAGGTAATTAAATATCTTTTACCTCCATTAGAACATGGTATTATCAGGCCGCATATATCAGAATGAATTAGCTCCAAAACATCTTTTGCTTGTCATGACTTCCCTTGAGGAAATTGAGAACGATGTTGTTTGCCAACAACACATTCTTCACAAACTTAAGAAGGAATACTAATTTGAGGAAGACTTGTCATCATATTTTTCCGCTGGAGGATCTTCAATCCGCCAAAACTCAAGTGATTATAATGAAAATGCCACAACCAAGAAGGGTCTTTTACTTCAGCCACCAAACAAGATTGCACACTTATAATCTTCAATGGAAACAACCTGTTTGAGTTCATTAGTACAACAACAATGGTTCCTCTAGTGAGATCATAAATCTCACAAACACCCTTTTGAATAGTGATTACATAAACCTTTTCTTGTAATTGACCAGCACTTAACAGATTACTTTTTAAGTTAGGAATGTAAACGACATTAGAAATTGTTTTTACAGAACCATTCTTGGTTCTTTTCAGAATGAAAGACTTCATTTAAATAAGAAAAATAAAACTTACTTCCACACATGTGGTTACTGCAGCCCGTATTCACATACCAAACATCAGACTCAGGTTCCTGATTAGCTTGAACAGTCATTAACAAAGTTTCCACTTCTTGCTTTTTGGCAAAATTCATTTGCGCTTCCTTTTCTTTGTCTTCAGGTAGATTAGTATAACATTCAGAATGATAGTGTCCAAATTTATGACATCTAAAATACTCTACCTTTGATTTGTAAAAATGTTGATCTTGTCGAAAATGACCATCATTGGCTTCGAAATACCTGTTGTTACCTCGATCTCCCCTTCCTCTACCTCTACCTCTACCCCTTCCTTTAGAGTTTGAGAAATGAGTAGAGATAGAAGCCTTTAAAGCTCGCTCCTCTGAAGTTGAACTTCGGTTCCTCTTCTGTTCATAGACCAGCAAGGAGCTTTGTAGTTCATCAAGAGAAAATGCATCTGTCTTTAGATTCTTCAATGGAACACACAACATAATCAAACTTTGGTGTCAAGGAACGCAATATCTTCTCCACAATGGTGAAATCTCCCATCTTCTCACCATGAAATCATATTTTGTTGTTGATCTCCATAGTCCTGGCACAGTAACTAGTGACAGATTCTCCATCCTTCATTTGTAGAGTCTCAAAATCTCTTCTCAAAGCTTGAAGTTGTGCACGCTTCACTCTAACAGAGCCTTGATATTTTTTCTTCATGGAATCCCAAATATCTTTGGAAGTTTTTTATTGCTAATAATTGTTTCCAAGATGTGACGATCAATTGCTTGGAAAAGGTAATTTTTTGCCTTCAAGTCTTTGAGGTTTCTCCCTTCCAAATCTATTTCTGGACATCAGTCAAGACTGCATCTGTTGTTGGTGCTTGAATTTCAGATTCAACGATTGACCAATATTCTTTTGATCTTAGAAAATTCTCCATCAGCATACTCCAATGGTCATAGTGGCCATCAAAACGTGAATGGCAGGTTGCATAAAATTGTTGTCAGATGTCATTGAGTCATGTTGCTGCAAGATGAAAGCTGTTGCTTCTTTTTGACTCTGATACCACTGATACAATGGCAAGGAAAAAAAGCAAAAGAGATGTATTGGCAAGGAAAAGCAAAAGAGATGTATTGGAAATGGAAAAGCTCTGCACGTTGATGAAGAAATCGAGCCTATAAATAGGCTTTACATAGGAACTTTTCAAACTCTATCTCCTATATAGTAGGATCAATAGATAAGAATCAAATAGCTAGATATCTAAAGACTCGGACAAATTAAGAATGACTAACACCTAAAGACTTGGACAAACTAAGAATGGCTTAAACTTTCAATAAATAAAACATTTTAAATCTTAACACTTTTGGTAATCGACAACTAATCAAAGTTTTCGAGTTATATTTTAATGTTTCATAAATATGTTAGTTGATTGAACTGTCAAAAATAGTTGATTAATATGTTAAGGTTGATTGAAAGAAAATTTAATAGGTTAAAGTTGTCTAGATACTCGATAATATATGAGAAGTCTAAGTGGGTCATGGTTGACCGAACACTTGGCGGTCAGAAGTACAACATGGAGTTGGTACTAAATGGAAAGTTCTAGTGGATCACAATTGACTGGACACTTGATTATCGAAAATCCAATAAGGAGTTGACAAATGGAAAGTCCAAATGGGTCATGAGTGACTGGACACTTGGCTATCGGAATTACAACATAGAGTTGGCACAAGAAGAAAGTCCAAGTGAATAATGGTTGACTGGATAATTGACGGTTATAAATCAAACAAGGAGTTGGAATGAGGCGTTAAGTCCTAATAGGTCAAGAATATTCAGTGGATGTCAAATAACCATGAAGTCTCAGCAGATCAAGATTGATCAGATGCTAGGCAATAAAGAATTCTCAGTAAGTCAAGGTTGACCATATGCTAGGCAACGAAAAGTCTCAGCATGTCAAGATTAATAGGATATTGAGCAAAGGAAGCTTTGGTAGGTTGAAGTCAATTGGATACTGGAAGAGATAAGAATTCGACTTTGATAAAACTAAAATAGAAGTATTAGTCGATTGATAAGGTGCATTGATTGATTGATGGATGTAAAACTTCAAAAATATGATTGTTATAGTGTTGCATAGTAATTGTGAATAATATTTTACTATAGTATAGCTGACTGATGGACACTGTAGTAGTGTACAAAAGCTTCAAAACTCGAATGATTATGCTCAGTCAAATGATAAAGTATTAGTTGACTAATGCCATTGTTCAAGTAAACAGAGAATTCAAAACTTGACTAGTTAGGCAACAATCGACGGATGGTATTAGACAATCGATTGATGTTGAGATGGATAGGGCGATTGAGTTGACAGGTCAAAACAACATTCTAATATATAGTAGATCAATCGACTAATGAGTAAGATCAGTCGAATAATAGGTGAAAATTAGTCTGACATCAACACTATAACAAACTAACAAAGGGTTTTGAGGAAGATCAAAGATGTTAGTTCTTGAGAAGTTGGAGACAAAGTACTACTACTTTTCCTACTATCAAAAGACAATCCAAAGGGATAAAGAAGCATCTAAAGTAAAATTTCCATTTGTAAAGTTTGTTTTACTTTAATTTCATTTGTATTTTTGTATGTAGTTATATTGCTTGTGTGTGTTGCAAGAACAACTTAGAAGAGATTTCTCCACCTCCGGAAGTTATCTAAGGAGAAGGATAGTGGTGGTAGTATGTTAGTACTAGGCCTTAGATATAGTTATCTTGGGAGATGGTGAACCAAGTAAAACCAATAATATTATACATGTGGTATCAAGTTTGATTCAAAATTTTCACTGTGTATTCAAATGATGAACATGTAATTAAGACGAAGCGATCAAAGTAAGGCCATTCTAACTCGCACCAATTGTAACATGTTTCTTTTTTATTTATCATAAAAATATTACTACACTAGTTTCACTCCATTTTTATTTTTGAAAATATCTTTATTTTCAATATTATTGAAGCAACTACCGATTATAACTACTACAACATAAAAAAAATAATTTAAATATAGTTACAACAACTATGAACGGTAACTACTATAGTTAATATTGATCGGATATAACAATTACGATTCATAAATGCTAAAATATAATATTTACTAGTATGGATAAAAAATAAAGTATATATATGTTAAACAACTATAATTTATAGGAAATATAATATAGTATTATTAGTGTCTACTAAAATTAAAATGTTCATATTGTATAACTATGCTTATAAAAATAAAGATATTTTTAAGAAAAAAATGAAATAAAGTGCAATGAAACGCTTCTTCCATAATAAATAAAGAGGACTATTTTTAACTATTCTAAAAAAAAAGAAGGCCTTTTTAAAATTTGCTTATATATTTTCATTTATGTAGTTTTCAAGATCCTTCTTGATCATATTTGCTTAATGGAGCCTAAGTATTGATTCTGGTCAATGGATTGAATGATATTTACATTAATGTTTGATAAACAAAGATATATATACATGTGTGTTAATTAGGTAACTAAATATTAGCCGATGTCATTCTTCATAACTTAACACTCTAACATGTTGAGTAAATTTGATATTAGCTTTTTTTAATAAAATAACATGTAGTAAATGGGCAAATGGGGCGTCCCATTTTAATTTTTTGTGACGCCCCATCCCTTGTAAACTACCCTTTGACATATATTGTATGCTTTTGACACACACTCCTATCTATATTTTCATTTAAATCGGATCACAGTGTCGTTAGACAGGATGAAACGATCAGAGGGATGAATAACTTTGCAAGTGAAATTTAACTTTTCTCTTGCTAACTAACGTAGCAAGGACACACTATGAGTTAAAATAAAATAACATATAAAAGAGAAAACGAAATTACTTGATTTGTAACTAGATAATTGTTAATCTAAGACAATGGAAGTGTACTAATATCTCATTTTTCGAGCAAGGTCGAAAGCAGAGTAGCCCCTTACAACGTTTAAGAGCGAGAGTTGAAAGTACAATTCTTGGAAATTAAAATACCGAGTGTGTTATCTTTAAACCTCGAGCATCAAGGCATATTTATAGTCACTGTGCTCGAAGTGACCGTTTTCTGACGTGGCGTATCTGGGGCGCCTCTAATCAGCTGAGTCATCATCTATATCTCAATGATCTTCCTTTGATATGTCAGCATTGGAGGCACCTGGAGTTCACTATGTAAGTACCCCAGTTTGGTTTTGATGTGGTCAACCAAGTCAAGTTATGCCTTGTTGTATTTGATGCATTGTGTTTGAGTATGCAGGAGCTTAGGGACACAAGAAGTCGAGCAGAAGACGCAGCTAATAAGAAGGATGACACGGAAATGAAGTCGATGGGTCTGGTGCATCCGAGAGAAGAGAAGCTATAGAAGAGTACACTGGTGGACGAGAAGTACGTGCGTGATGTTCAAGGAACGAGAAGCTTAGGATGAAGCTTGCTGGAGGAGAAGGTCGGAGTAGGGTTCGGATGAGCTCAACTTCGGACGATCAGAGCATCACATAAAAGAAAGAGCGAGGAAAAGTTAACCTTTCTTGAAGGTTAATTGTTCAAGTTGACTGGTGAAAGGCGCCCTCAAGGAAAATGGATGGCACCCTCAAGTTGAGGCGCGGAGGCACCTTCAATGCCATTGGAGGCGCGTTAATCTTGAAGACCCGAGGCACCTCCCTTGTGATTGAAGGCCCCTCGAAGGCTGCTAGTCAAGCCATTTAGGAAAGGCATAAAGGCGCCTAAGATGGAAAGGTGCGAAGGCACCTTGAATAAGCTCAGAGGTGCCTCAAGCAAAGGCGCGGAGGCGGCTCCAATGACATTGAAGGTGCCTCCAGACAGTCAGAGTCGTTTGCTGACCGTTAGAATGAGGATAAAATTTTGTCTACGTTGGAGGCGCTCTAAATGATCTTGTAGGCACCTCCAAGTAATGGTAATATTTTTCTAGAGGTTATAAAAAACCCTCTAGAGCTAGAAATTCAACAACAACTTATGTATTCAATTCTTATTAACTTTTTGAGCTATCAAAGAGTATAAGAAATTTCTCCACCTTCAACAAAAGAAATTTTTAGAGCTTTTCATCTACCTTAAATTAACAACCACTTAGATTATAACTAAGTAATTTTTGAGTCTCTTACTTTATGTTTTTAAATAGTTATTTTGTTTAACTAATATCGTGTCCCTGCTAAAGTAAGTTAGCTCAAAATTATTAATTTTAATTGTAGGCTATTCACCCTCTCTAGCTGGCCTAACGCGATGCAACACACTGGAGGCACCTCGAGTTTTGCTGATGTGGACACCACTATTATCCACTTCGCAATGACTTTAAAGGACTCGAGGTGTCTTGATTATTTAGTGGCACTTAGATCTAGGGAGCCTTGGGTCATTCGGGGCGCCTGGAATGGTCAACTACCATGTTGACGATTTTTCACTTTTTTTTTAATGAAAGGTAAATTATACATCATCAAGAAAAGGTGTACAACTATACATGCCCAGGGATAGCCAACTGGCTCTGATGAAGTATCAGATCCAGCTAGATATCGGAGGTATGAACCCTAAGCAAGCTCATATACATGTAGTGTACTCTCACTGTACCATCTGTAGGGTGTAACCAAAGTACAACTAATGTCGTGTACGCTCATCGTACCATCCTTCCACACAATCAATGTCATGTAGACTCACTATACCTTCCTCAGTCGCTGCCTGCAATGCCAACAATCCCATCAATGTCTCGGATCCCAATGCCGTCATATCTACACAACAACCCGGTACTCTGCAGTGTCTATCCACTGTCCACCCACTCCAGCATCTGTGTCCATGCTAAGTCGTCCGAGTAGCTATGTAGTGTATGCCCAATGTACTCTCGAAACTGGCCGTGTGTCGCTCACTGCTCCATCCGTTGAGATCAACACATCCTCTCCCCTAGTTACGACAATGCTCGGTCCGACCCCGGTAGGATGAGTCGATGAGTCTGCCTGAGGTAAGCCCCATCTAACCAAGGTTGTCCTCCCGTCATAGATCGTCGCCCCATTTTTAGCAAGTGGCCAGCTATCAACAGATTTGTCGTATCTTTACCGTGAGTCGTTTGCTACGGACTAGATAGATCCTTATGGTGGATCTAAAAACCCTTTTGGGCTTTTTGGCAAAGCCTCAACCATCAACGGATTTGGTGTTGTCCTTACCATGAGCTGTTTGCTGCGGACTAGATAGATCATTATGATAGATCTATTCACCCTCTTGGGCTTTTTGGCAAAGCCCCAGCTATCAACAGATTTGGTGTTATCCTTACCGCGAGCCATTTGTTGCGGACTAGATAGATCAATTATGGTGGATCTATTCACCATCCTCTCCCACCCTCCCAACTCACATCCTTTCATCATAGCTACTGTGTATAATTACAACATAGAACCTCATGCTCTCATCATACACAGAATGGACCCTCACCATACAAAATACAACTCACTCCTTCCCCTGTACAAACCACCATGACCCCTCCGAATGGTCTCTCAAGCTCCCATATACATTGACCTCACCGCACAAAATAAAATTGCCCTCATCACTTGACTCGTACTGCTCCATACTACTAGTGCTCCAATTCAGCTTCATGCCATGCGTGTAACCCAAGTAGTAAGCCATGTGAAGCTTCATGCCTTGCATTCAACCCAAAAGCAAATCTGTACATGAAGCCAAAATTCAATATGTACGTTTTTTTTGTTTTGCTTTTTTCTTTTCTTTTTTTTTTTTGTTTTTTCCTTTCCTTTTTTTTTCTTTTTTTTTTACATCCTCACAATCAATCCCTCACATGCAAGACCTCTCCTCACAAAATACAGTAGGGACCCTCAAGTGGGGCATCAAGGCAGCCGGTGTGGTATCTGGTCCTGGCGGGCATCCAAAGTACGGTAGACATGTGTCTAGATCCTCCTGAAGACCTGGCCCGAGTCAAATGGCTCACTCTCAAATCTCAAGCGGCTATGGGCCTACCAGATGTAGTGTATCAGTGTAGTTATAGCGACACGGCATGCACGCATGAGTATCTCTGTCCCTCGAAAATGGCACGCATAGACCCGTAGCATCCTCCGGTAAATCATCATCCCATGTGTCATGCATAACCAGACTCTGATGCGGTCCCACAGCTAGTGCGTCTATAAACATCCAAAGAATAGGTGCTCCCGTGTCTCCTCCGCAATGTCGCAGAAGACACAGACCCAGTCAGCATCCTCAAGGTACTCCAACCGATCCCTGGTAGGCAACCTACGATGCGCAAGTAACCATAGAGTGAATCTGTGGCTGGGCTGGATGTGCTTCTTCCATACCATCTCTGCCCACGGTGGGCGGGCTCTAGTATCTCGGAAGAAATCATATGCCTGACTGGGGCTGCAGCGGCTCGGACTATGCTGGCCAAACCATCCAGCCAGGGACTGCTGCGCCATCGCTATGGAACCAACTGAGGTGATCATTTGGTCTCGTATCTGGGCTATCCGCTTAAGAAGCGGAGAATCAGTGTCCTTGGCCCTCCACCTCCATATATCCATGTCCTGTAAGTATGTGTGGTGAACCCATCGAATCCAGAGGGCGTCCTGCTTATCATGTATGCGCCATAGCACCTTAGATAGCAGAGCAGTGTTCCATGCCTTTAACTCTCTAAATCTCAGTCCTCCTTCTTCTTTAGGTTTGCACATCTCAAGCCAAGCTATAGGGGGGGATGCTTAGATGTCCAAAGAAAACTCTGACATAAGCTATACATGCGGTTAATAACTCCAATCGACAGTGGTAAAATTGACATCCAGTAGCATTCCACCCCCTGCAGGACGGACTGTATCAACTACGCTCTCCCTGTATAGGAGAGCGTGAGCTTTGGCTATGCATTGATCCTCCTACTCAAAGCATCAATCAAGGGGTTGTAGTCCGCAATCTTCAACTTCTCTGAGGCCAAGGGGATCCCTAGATATCTGTAAGGCATGTGTCCCTCCTGAAACCCTGTGATGGTGAGCAGGTCCTGCCTCACATCCTCCTCAACTCCAGCCATGTAGATACAGGATTTACTCAGGTTCGACCGCAAGCTTGCCATCATGCCAAAGCTCTCCAAGCAACTCATGAGAATACTAGTGGAGGAACAGTCGCCCTTGGAAAATAGTAGGAGGTCATCAGCATATGTAAGGTGGGCTATACGAAGTCCCTGACACTTGGGGTGGAAGTGGAAATCTGCACACCGTGTCTGATAACTGATCATTCGGGCCAAGTGCTCCATGCATATCCCAAAAAGATAAGGAGATAGAGGATCACCCTGCTGTAGTTCTCTAGCGCCTCTGAAGTGTCCATATAAGCCACCATGGACGGACAAGGAGAAAATGATCGTAGTGATGTACTCCCGTATACAAGCAATATAAGTGGGTGGGAACTGCAGCCTTGCTAGTGCCTCCAGTAGGAAGTCCAAATGTACTTTGTCAGAAGCCTTCTGGAGGTCTATCTTCATGATGCATCGAGGGGAGATTCGCTTCCTTGTGTAATTCCGCATGAGTTCCTGTGCTAGGTGTATGTTATCCGTGATGGTTCTCCCCTTGACAAATGCAGCTTGGGCCAAGTGCAGAAGGTGCTCAGCAACATCAGTGAGTATAGATGCCAATAGCTTTAAAATTATCTTGTAGAAGACCGTGCAGCATGATATAGGCCGGAAATCTGCAAGTCGATTAGCATGTGGTACTTTCGGCACTAGTGATATGAGTGTGTGGTTCCATTGTTTGAGGAGCCTTCCATGTCAAAAGAACTCCTGTACAGCAGCCACTAAATCTCCTTTGATAGTGTCCCATGAATGCTTAAAGAATTTGGATTCATACCCATCCAACCCTGGGGCTTTTTGATCACCGATGCTAAAGAGATCCTCTTTGATGTCCGCTTTCGTTGGCATGAGTATCAAGGCTGCTTGCTGTTCAGAATTGAGAGTTTTCCCAAAAGCAAGGCATTCAGCTTGAAGGTGTGCCAGTGGGATACTAGTGCTGAGCAGTTCTTTGAATGCCCCCATGAATTTGGTTACAATCTCATCCAAGGTGGTTGTGGTACCACCATCTCTTTTTTCAAACACCACTATTTCTCTCCACCTATTTGTTCTTTTGACTAAGGTATGGAAGTAAGTTGCATTCCTATCCACCTCATGGAAGTACTGACACTTGGCCTTTTGAGCACAAAATAGAAAATCAACACGGCTGAGTTGATCGACATGCTTACGGGCTACTTGATAGTTCCCTTCAAAAGCACTAGTAGTATAGCCCAATTGTTGCATCTGTTGAAGCTCCTCTTGTGCCCTGCGCGCTCTTTCTTTAATGTGTTGAAAATGGAGCTTGTTGAATTGCTTTAATGTGACCTTTAATCCCTGCAGCGTTAGCTTAAGTCGATACTGTGATGTTCCTTCCCTTGAACCCGATCCTAAGCTGGCCCATTTCTCCTCCACCACGCTGTTGTAAGTGTCATGGGTGGTTCACATGTTGAAGTATTTGATGATTTTTCACTTCTGATTGAATGGCTGATGGTCTGGACCATGGTTTGTAAAGTCGCGATCTAGATTGTAGGATCATACGATCCTACGATCCTACGATCCAAAAGTAAGAAATCGATTTGGATCGATCTAGGATTGATTTTGTAGTGGGATAGAAACAGAATTGCCGGAATCATACAGTATCAATAGAATCGGCCTGATTTTATTATACAAACGATACAGATGCGACACCGAACAAAGGCATCTTCATCGGCGTCTCAACGTGCAACGACAGTGGAGGGGATGCGAGAAGATAACGCTGGTGGCTTGCAGAGTGGAAGGCGTCAGCCAGCAACGTCGCGGATGAGGCCGTGAGGGGAGCAACCGCGACGAGCGCTTGGACGAAGTGGGGAAGGCATCGCCGGCGATAGGCACCGACGACGACATGTCTGAGCGACGTGGGGTGAAGTCGAGGGGAGCAATGATGGTGAACCCGAGTGAGCGAGAACGCCTCACAACACATGTGCAAAGAGAAGAGAGGAGATGACATAGTGAGTGATTTTAGGTTTTTAATTAATTAATTAATTCAAACAATTTATAACTTAAATGTCCCCAGGACGTAGCACAACTGGGGGCGCATGGTTTCGTGGCCGAGCGGTCCAGGGTTCGATCCTTGGGGTGTCATTGCCCGGGGTTAGCGTTCCGGCTATGCGCTTTCAGCTGTGTACCTACATTTACCTCCCTCCATATCTGTGGGACCGACTCTAGGGGGTCGTTGATGTGACGGTTCCACATTTTTTATAATAGTTTAAAGAGATTTTATTAAATCCTAATATAATTATCCTATTAAAATATATAAAACTTATTTTATATTTTAAAAGTTATAAATAAATTATATGTATTTATTATATATATTTTCAACTTATTATTACTATTATTATTATTATTATTATTAATTTAATTTAATTTATTTAAAATAAATTTTAATGAAATATCAAATTAATTTAGTATTCATGGATCAATTTAATCATCCTAATAAATATTAAATTAAATTTAAAATATTTTTGGTAGAATCATATGATTCTATCATCCAATCTTGACCGATCCGATTCTAATCCTAAATTAATTCTACGTACGATCGCGATTCTACAAACTATAGTATGGACATCTAGAATTGAGCTCATCTGAACTCAACTCTGTCCTTCTTCTAAAGCGAGCATCTTCCCGTCTTCTCTTCCCTTAGATGCACCCCACACGCCCTTCTTGCTCCATCAGAATATTCTTTCGCAGTTTCTCGCCCTTGTGATCCACCAAGCTCGTTGACTCGCTTCCCATGCAATCCTTTTTGCTTGTTGCATATTGTATTCGATTCCTTGTGTTTTTCTTTTTCTAAGTCTCTGCACACTTAGACATAAAACATCAAAGTTGTAAGACATAACTTAACATAGTTGACTTTTATATCAAAACCATGGTTAACTCCACGTGGGATATCAATAGTTATAACAACTATGAAATGGTAGTTGATATAACTACAAATTTGACTTTAAGATATTATAATTTTTTATTCAAGTTGAATTATAGGACACACAATATATTAAATCAAAACTCATTTAAAGATTTTCGATTTGATATATTATGTGTTCTATGTTGGTGCAATATCCCTCAGGTCAAGGTTGACCTGGGTAACCAAGCTGAGTCTTGGTTTGGGTTTAGATGTTTGACAATAAGATATTGATTGAAGAAGAGTCAAGTAGGTCAAGGTTGACTGGATACTTGACTGGGAAGTCCTAACTGGGATGTTAGGCAAAATGAAAGACCTAGTGAGTGAAGCCAGGCAGAAGAAAAGTCCTGGTGAGTGAAGCCAGGCAGAAGGAAGTCCTGGTGAGTGAAGCCAGGCAGAAGGAAGTCCTAGTGAGTGAAGCTAGGCAGATGGAAATCCTGGTGAGTGAAGCTAGGCAGATGGAAAACCCTGGTGAGTGAAGCCAGGTGAAAGTCCTAGTGAGTGAAGCTAGGCAGATGAAAACCCTAGTGAGTGAAGCTAGGTGAAAGTCCTGGTGAGTGAAGCCAGGCAAGGGAAAATCCAGATGGATCAAGGATGATCGGACATCTGGTGCTGGGAAGTCCAAGTAGGTCAAAGGATTGACTGGATACTTGGCATGAAAGAAAAGTCCAAGTAGGTCAAAGGGATTGACCGGATACTTGGCACAGAGAAAAGTCCAAGTGGGTCAAAGGGATTGACCGGACACTTGGTAAGGGAGTCCTAGCAGGTCAAGGGAGTGACTAGATGCTAGGCATGACATACCAACAGGTCAAGGTTGACCGGATGTTGGTTTGGGAGGTTTAGGACTTGGTTTTGGACAAAAACCAAGTGCTGGATCGATCAGTGGATCGATCCAGGCTCTGGATCGATCAGTGGATCGATCCAGACCTGTCCCAGCGAACAGAGAGCTTCTGGATCGATCCGTGGATCGATCCAGAGGTCCCAATCGATCAGTGGATCGATTGGGACGCGGCTGCTTCGCGCGATAAGCGCTGGATCGATCACAGAGGCGCTCTGGATCGATCCGTGGATCGATCCAAAGCCTCCCCGATCGATTGGGAACATTCGAATCGATCGGGATCCGACCGTTGACATCGTTTATAGCTGCAGGCGTTCGATGGCTGCGAAAATCGCTTCTCCGATTCACTCCAGATTACTCGCCAGCTCCTCCACAGCGCTCTCAAAGATCAGGTCGCCAGTTCTTGAAGGATCTTGGAAGCTTTCCAAGTCAAGAGGCGGATCAAAGGCAAGAAGAGAAGCTAGGGTTAGGGTTTTCTGTACTCATTGTAAGCTTTGCGCTTGTATTTTGTTTCCCTTTCCTTTCTTCTTGTACTGAGAGTCTTGTAGGGCTTCTCCGCCCTCGGTAGTTACCGAAAAGGAGTGTTTTCATAGTGGAGGGTGCGTGCGTGGTGTGGATCCTTGGACTAGTCACCTCTTGTGAGGTGGATACCAAGTAAACCAACCGTGTTAGCGTTGTTGCATTTGTTTCTGTATTTTCCGCTGCATATTCTTGAAGAAACAAGCAACGCCAAGCAACGCCGAGCACCGAGAGAACGCGACGAGCTATTCACCCCCCCTCTACTTTTGGTCCTAACAAGTGGTATCAGAGCGAGGTTGCTCTTCACCGGAATCACCGCCGGAAGGGGCAAACATATCAAGAAAAGCTAGAGGGTGAAGAAGTTGGAGCAAATTCTTCAAGTTCAAGACTTTATCAAGCTCAACTTCAAGATGCAATTCCAAGATGGACTTGGATTTGACACAAGGGTGGCTCCACCATACACATCGGCAAGCTTCGATTCTTGGAGATCAAGAATCGAAAACTTTCTTATGATGAAGATAGAGCAATGGTTTGCTCTAATGGAAGGCTTCAAAGCTCCAACAAACTCCAAGGGCAAGCTTCTAAAGAAAAGCAGATGGAGCTCAGAGCAAATTCAAAGGGGCGAGGCAAATGACAAAGTGACCAAGCTTCTGGTCAACTTATTGCCTAGCCACATCTTGGCTCGAGTTGGAGAATTCGAAGATGCCAAGGAGCTTTGGAGCAAATTGGCCAAGCTTCATGAAGAGATCCCCTCCACTGTACAAGATCATGAAGAATCCAAAGAGGGTGACTCTTTGGAGCAAGACCAAAAGGAGGATTCCGAGGTTGATAGATGCTCAACCTCCGAAGAAGAGGAAATCCAAGATGCTTCATCCTCAAGGGAATGCAACGAAGGGAACAAGGAGGGAGCATACTCCTTGTTTCATATTCAAGATGATGAAGCCTCCACCTCTAGGATTGAGGGGGAGCAATCCTTGGTGACGCCGGATCAAGAAGAAGGAGAAGCTTCTACATCCGGGTCAAGAGACGAAGAGGAGGAAGTAGATTCCACCTCCACAAGTCAAGAAATATCAAATGGAGGAACAAGTGTCATCCCTATACAAGAAGGTATAAATGTTTCAATTAAAAATAAAAATCATATAATATGTTTTGAGTATAGGGAAAGTGGGCACTACAAGAACAAATGCCCTAAATTGGCCAAGAAGAAGGGCCAAGTGGCACAAAAGGGCAAGGAGAAGCCCAAGGAGACCATCCCCGGAACAAAGAAGAGCAAGGAGCACATCGTGTGCTTCTCTTGCAATCTAAAGGGGCATTACCGAAGTCAATGCCCTAAGGGGAAGAAGGTGGTCAAGGCTCATGGAGGAAGCTCTAGTCAAGGGGGAGCCTCTAAGGTAAAAAGGAAGGTAACTTTCATTGAGCCTATTCCCTTACAAAATGGTAAAAAACATGCTAGGTCAAATTTCTATCATTTTAATGCTATTTACCATGAAAATAGAAAGCATGATAGCGTTAAAGAAAAACATATAGCTTTTCATGCTAAAACTACTACACCTAAGGCTAGGATTGTAGGTAAAAACCTAGGCGATAACTCTAAGGATGTAAGATACAAGCCTAGAAATAAAAATGCTCATGAATCAAATACTAAGGACTTAGTGAGAGAAAATCAAGTCTTGAGGTCAAGACTTGATAAAATGGAGAAGACCCTAAAAATGATGGAAAATATCCTATTAGGGCAAAGTGAGCATAACTTAGGTTTAGGAAAATCAAAGCCATCCAATGGCCATAAAGGTTTGGGATACAAACCAAAAGCTAAGAAGGATGTGCCTAGTTATCATAGGGTTCCATATAGTTATGGAACGAATCCTAAGTCTAGAGGTCAAGTCAAGGATACAAGGGAAGATATCCCTAGAAGTATCGTTGCAACCAAAGTGATTAAGACTTTTAAGAAGTCTAAGAAAGTCACGAACAAGGTTACAAGGGAGGCTATCCCTAGAGTTGACCTAGAAAATGTGACCAAGGCTTCTAAGAAGCCCAACAAGGTCACTAGGAAGGTATCTAGGGAAGTTATCCCTAGTGAGTACCTAGAGCATCCAAGGAGCACCAATAGGTGTTGGGTTCCTAGGAGCATCTTCTCTACCCCATAGATGGGTTAGAGAGTGTCAACTCCGATTAGAAGGGTAGTTAACCCAACTTTGAGGAAATTGACACTCAAGGAGCATTTTCAAGGTTTTAGTTAACCTTTGAAAATGAAATGGACCTATTGATTACTCCTTGAAAGAGTAAAATGTGCCTAATGGTGGAAGAATTGATTTTAATCTTAAATGGCACATATTGGGAAATTCATAAGAACTATCAAGTTGGGATTTTGGTATGTTCTTAGGCAATTTAAGGCAATCCGGGCCTTAAAATTAAAAGTGCTACTCTTGAGAAAAAATGGAATATGCCAACATTTGAGGACATGTTTATTTTCAATTGGCATACATTAAATCAAGGAAATTAGAAATGCCAAATTTAGGTTTTGGCATTCTCTTGTAGCACTTTAGGGCAATCTAGGTTTAAGTTGTAAGTTTAGCTAAGACTTTAAGGATACTTAGATAGTTAATCTAGGTATATTTTATTTATGCTAAATCTTGCCATGATTGTTTGCCCATCATATGCCATGACATCATGTCTAGTTTTGCATTCATGTTCTATTATGAAAAATCCAAAAATACCATGTCATGACATTCATACATCATGTAGTAATAGGATATTTTCTTTTGAAAATTATTTTCTTTTGATGTATGCCATAACATAATCATGCATTAAGTTTAATCCCTTGTAATTAAGGACAAATGGCATTTAACGACACTTATTGACAAGTGACATCCTAGGTGGATGTCTAACATTTCTAAAATGCCTAGATAAATATGCATGATCCCTAGATTAGGGCAAAAACCAAAATCTACATCTCACAAAGACTATAAGGTGACTTGTATGTGTTTTAGTGCATATTATATACAAGTGAGATGTTAGGATGATGAACAAAACTCAAGATGTTGATTTAGTGCATTCTTTTGAGTTTTAGGTTCATCAAAACACATAGTTATGTGTTTTCCCATCATTGGGAAAGCTAATGTACAAGTCATGTGCATTATGCCCAAGGAACATGATGGGATATTGGTTTTGAAAATATTTTTAAAATGTTTTTGGAAAACCTTGGTGAAGGCTATCTTTTGATAGTAATCACCATTGAATAGTTAGACACAAACTTGAAGAAAAACACTAAAGTTTTTGCAAGTTTTCAAGTTTGTGTCAATCTTTGAAAATATGATGTATTTTCATAGAAAACTATTTTTCCATGATTAAGTATGCCCTAAATAATGTCTACACGAAATTTCATAATTTTGGATTTTGTAGAATTTTCTAGGGGTTTCGTTGACCGAAATGGAATTTCAGCAACTATCGAGTCTCGATCGATCCATGGATCGATTGAGTTACTTGAATCGATCCATGGATCGATTCAAACGGCAATTCCAGCAGAAGCTCATGGATCGATCAGCCGATCGATCCAGGGAGTCTGAATCGATCCGTGGATCGATTCAGAAAGGTTCAATCGATTGGAACCCAACTCCAATCGATCCAAGTTGCTGATTTTGGCTGGGAAGGCCTGATTTCAGCATCTTTGAACCTCTTTGAATCTAGGTAACCATTCCAAACCCCTTAAATACATTTGTATACATACAAAGGGTGTTTTCATGTTGAAAACAAGGATGGATTGGTTAACGAAGACTAAGTAGAAGTTTAGGTTGAGGTTGTTTCAAATTTTGAATATTTGAACCTCAAAACTTCTAAATTTGGGTTTCCTAAAGGTTTAGGGATTCCAAGTCATTGTTGGTGCAATGACAGAAGTTACCACCATGTCTTTAGGGGGAGGGACTCTTTAAAGACATGAAAATTATTTCACATGAACCTTGGAAGGTGGTTAACCTTCTGTTGTGAACTTGCTCAAGGTTGAGCATTTAAACTTGAAATAGGAAGAAATGGGGAGTGGATATCCTCATTATTTCAAGTGGACATTCAAGTGGTAGATAATGCTCAAGGTTGAGTAGTTGTCTACATTGAGGGAGAAGTTAAGGATAAATGAAGGGTATGAGACCTTCATTATCGTGTTGATCACAACGAGTGATGTTGTGAACAACGATGAGCAACTCTTCAGGGGGAGAGTCTTCAACAAATGGATTTGTTGAAGTGTGCCCAGAATTGGAGCATAGGTTGATGTGTGTCCAACGATGGGTTGATGTGTGCCAATAGGGGGAGAATGTATGGTTAAGCTTAGTCCTTCATTACCTATGGGAAGGTCATAGGGGGAGAATGAAAGGACTCATGAAAGGGAGTAAGTTAGGCTTTCATTACCTAGAGGGAGTTTGCCCTCTTAGGGGGAGAATGAAGAGCTTAATTTATGCTTTCATTACCTAGTGGCATGAAGAAGGAGGCTATGGGATTAGCCTAACTTACATATGGGATTGTAAGTGTTATTGTGGTATTGTCAAACATCAAAAAGGGGGAGATTGTTGGTGCAATATCCCTCAGGTCAAGGTTGACCTGGGTAACCAAGCTGAGTCTTGGTTTGGGTTTAGATGTTTGACAATAAGATATTGATTGAAGAAGAGTCAAGTAGGTCAAGGTTGACTGGATACTTGACTGGGAAGTCCTAACTGGGATGTTAGGCAAAATGAAAGACCTAGTGAGTGAAGCCAGGCAGAAGAAAAGTCCTGGTGAGTGAAGCCAGGCAGAAGGAAGTCCTGGTGAGTGAAGCCAGGCAGAAGGAAGTCCTGGTGAGTGAAGCCAGGCAGAAGGAAGTCCTAGTGAGTGAAGCTAGGCAGATGGAAGTCCTAGTGAGTGAAGCTAGGCAGATGGAAATCCTGGTGAGTGAAGCCAGGTGAAAGTCCTAGTGAGTGAAGCTAGGCAGATGGAAAACCCTAGTGAGTGAAGCTAGGTGAAAGTCCTGGTGAGTGAAGCCAGGCAAGGGAAAATCCAGATGGATCGGACATCTGGTGCTGGGAAGTCCAAGTAGGTCAAAGGATTGACTGGATACTTGGCATGAAAGAAAAGTCCAAGTAGGTCAAAGGGATTGACCGGATACTTGGCACAGAGAAAAGTCCAAGTGGGTCAAAGGGATTGACCGGACACTTGGTAAGGGAGTCCTAGCAGGTCAAGGGAGTGACTAGATGCTAGGCATGACATACCAACAGGTCAAGGTTGACCGGATGTTGGTTTGGGAGGTTTAGGACTTGGTTTTGGACAAAACCAAGTCTTGGATCGATCAGTGGATCGATCCAGCTTCTGGATCGATCCACCGATCCGTGCGCAATTGGAAGCCGGATCGATCCGTGGATCGATTCAGAGGTCCCAATCGATCGATGGATCGATTGGGACGCTCTTTCGATACAGAAGGATCTGCGGATCGATCCAGCGCGCTTCAGCTAGGCGCTGGATCGATCCGTGGATCGATCCAAAGCCTCCGATCGATTGGGAACATTGAATCGATCGGGATCCGACCGCTGACATCGCTTATAGCCGCAGCGCTTGATGGTCGCAAATCGCCTCCGATTCACTCCAGTTACTCGCCAGCTCCTCCACGGCCTCAAAGATCAGGTCGCTTCTTGAAGGATCTTGGAAGCTTTCCAAGTCAAGAGGCGGATCAAAGGCAAGAAGAGAAGCTAGGGTTAGGGTTTTCTGTACTCATTGTAAGCTTTGCGCTTGTATTTTGTTTCCCTTTCCTTTCTTCTTGTACTGAGAGTCTTGTAGGGCTTCTCCGCCCTCGGTAGTTACCGAAAAGGAGTGTTTTCATAGTGGAGGGTGCGTGCGTGGTGTGGATCCTTGGACTAGTCACCTCTTGTGAGGTGGATACCAAGTAAACCAACCGTGTTAGCGTTGTTGCATTTGTTTCTGTATTTTCCGCTGCATATTCTTGAAGAAACAAGCAACGCCAAGCAACGCCGAGCACCGAGAGAACGCGACGAGCTATTCACCCCCCCTCTAGCTACTTTTGGTCTTAACATTCTATACTTTAACCCGAGTTAAAAATTATGTTCTCTCAAAATTTACCTAATATACACGTTGTAGCAGGTAAAAAACTATAGTTGTTACAATTGTGGTGACTCGGTTGTAGTAGTAATGAAACAGTAGCTGCAACAACTATAAGTTCAATTTTAAGATGTCATAACTTTTGATTCGAATTGAACCACAAAACACATAATATATCAAATCAAAGCTCATTAAGATATCTTTGATTTGATATATTGTGCATCACATTGTTCAATCGTAGTCATAAGTTATAACATTTCAAAATTTACTCAAAATACATATTATAGTAGCTACGAAATCGTAGCTGGTTGTAGCAGCTATGAAACTGTAGCTGTTACAATTACAAGTTCAACTTTAAGAGGTCATAACTTTTGATTCGGGTTGAACTATAAGACACACAATATATCAAATCGAAGCTCGTTTAAAAATATTTGATTTGAAATATTATACGTCTCATGTTTCAATCCGAATCAAAAGTTATGATCTCTCAAAATTTATCCAATATATATATTATAGCAGTTATAAAATTGTAGTTGTTATAACTATAAATTATAACTTTGAGAAATCATATCTTTTGATTTAGGTTGAATCACAGGATACATAATATATTAAATCGAACCTCGTTCAGAGATCTTCTATTTGATACATTGTGAGTCTCATAATTCAATCAGAGTAAAAAATTATGATCTCTTAAAATTTATCCAGTATATATATTGTAGCAGTTAAAAAGTGTAGCTATTACAATATTATAATCCGATTTAAGTTGGAATATCGATGGAAATGTGCATGTCTGAAGTACAAAGTATGTAAGAAAATATTTGCGTCATTTTATAAGAGATGAGGTGCTCTTTCAATAAAAAAAAAATTAAAATAAAACGCTATTAATGAAAAAGAGACGCCGTTTTAATTTTTACCTAAAACATTTTGCTAACTAAGTGATAATATTAGGTATAACTTATTTTATGTATTGTTCTTAATTGCATTCCAGCACAAGATGGTCCGACGACAATTACTTTGTTCTGCTCCATCCTCGCACCTTCCCCCTTAGACGACTATTTAATTCCGTCCCTTTCTATAAATTTGACTCAGATCCAGCCCTTCTTCTCCTTCCTCTCGCCTTCTTCCTCCCTCGTAGCGAATCCCCCTCTTCTTCCTTTGCGGGTTTCCCTGCAATTTCTCTCTTGCAGGACGTGAGCTGGATCAGGTAGAGAAAGACTCGATCTTTGCCTCTTTCGTGTTATTGTTTTTTTCTTCTAAAAGATATTCAGTTTGTGTATCTGTTACGTTTTCTATTTGGTCTGGAGAATCTTCGGCTGATTTAGGTCAGATTTATTGAAGTTTTTTTATTGCCTTTTTTTTTTAAAAAAAAATTGAGATTATTTTTTGTTCGAGAAGAACTTACTGATCTGATTTCGTTTTGTTGTTCTTGTTCGCTCTTCCAATCTTTTCAAAAAGATGTTGTGTTTTGGGGAAGAGATCGCTTGCACTGATACGAGTGTTTTGGGGGGGATTTTTGAATCTGCAGGTGCTAAGTTCGCAGATCTGGAAGAGAACGGAGCGAAGATGAACAGCTGCGGGAATCAGCAGAACGCCTTTGCCGCCTGCGAAGAGACGAGGCCGCGCTTCCTCGCCGCGGACCACAAAGCCCCGACCTTTTTTTGTCCCAAACCGCGCCGGCTCATCCCGCTCGCCGTCGTTGCGGAGCCTGTGCCTCCGTTCCGGTGGCACTCTGAGGATTTCCCCGATTCGAGGGCAGTGGAAGAAGACCTTGTCGATTTGCTTCTCGCAAAGGGTGGAGAGCACAACCGCTCGGATTCGAGTTCACCATTCTTCTGCGGCTCTCCGCCGAGTCGCGCCAGCAATCCGGTCGTCCACGACCCTCGATTCGGCGAGGACCGTCCGCCAGCGCCAGCGCCAGCGCCCTTCGCTCCGTTCCCGCTGACCCAATCCACGGCGCCCATGTCCCCCAAACACGGGTGCGCTCACGCCAAGTTTGGCCTTCTACCAGCAGCCGTTCGCGTCGACGGCTTTGATTGCCTCGACCGTGCTCGCCGGAGCTGCAGCGGCCTCACCGCTGTGGCCTAAAATTGCCATCTTTTTACACAACCGCCTCAAACTATTTCTCTGAAGGCATGAACAATCAGATTTAACTCCGAAAAATTCAAAATTTTCAATCAGGAGAAGATTTCATATTCAAGGAGACAAAAGATTTTAGGTAATCTGGAAAACCTTCCAAAGCTTCTCTTGTAATTGTACATGTTTCCTACTACCTTCCTACCTTTTTCAATTTGTAGTATTCAGTTTTCAATCTGTAGATATAAGATCAGATTAGAGAGAGAGAGAGATTGAAGAGGCCAACAAGCCCAATCTTCTGAGCTTTTCATTTTTGTTTTCTAAAAATTGGATTTTTAAGCTATTGATAGAAGTTGATCCTTGTGGTTGGGAGCTTCTTCTTGAACTTAGTGTTCTGCCGTCCCAAACTTGGCCGTTGTATCTGTATGAAATGTGTAAATACTGTATATGTAAGTCTTATGTTTGGATCTTCTGAATGGAGTTTAGGGTTCTTCTTTGATTGAATTCCAAGTGAACGGTGCATGAATGAGAATTTGTTATGTTTGTTTTGCTTTTCCTGATTGAATGAATATGGTCAAAGTCGAAACTTAGTCAACTTTGTCAGCTAAGGAAAAGGCAAAAAGGAGCATAAGAATAACACAAGAGCTGACTTATGGATCTTATCGTAATAGCTTGAATTTTTCCATAGAAAAAATGTTGACGTGAAAAGGGATATATATATATATATATATATATATATATATATATATATATATATATATATATATATATATATATATATATATATATATATATATATTAAATTAAAATATTCAATCTAAATTCAAGAGACACTATTATTCCTATTGGAGTAAAATCAAAAATAAAAGAGGTATTTATCTTAATGTAGCGGTCAATTATCAATAACATATTTGTATATGTTGAAAATTAATCTATTTCAACAATAGTATAAACACCAACTATCTGACACTATTATTCTTAAAACAATGTCACATGATAGCCCTCTATTTGATTGGGGCCGGCCCAATTCTCTACTCCGGCCCACTGAAATGGGCTGGCTGTCTGTTAATTGGGCTGCATGATTGGGTTAGTTTCAACCCAATTTTAGGTTGATTGGTTCCTTCACACAAAACCCAACTTGGCTTCTTGCCCATATCTTGATTTGTTTCAACCAGCTCTTGTTCTAAAAAGGATCGTCCGGTGCACGAAGCTCTCGTCATGCGGGGTCCCGAGGAAGAATCCATTGTACACAGTCTTACTTTACTTTTTACAAGAGGCTGTTTCCAGAATTTAACCAACTTTTGTTCTATGCTTGAATTTTCGCCTCACATTACTCAAGCTCAACTTAGCACTCTAAACTTTGAATTGGTGCACTACACTCTTCACATAAAATTCTAATTGCATACGAGGCAAAACACATATTGAATTCAAACTAGTTTAATTTCCCCTTAAGGAAAAGATATTTCCATCAACAATCGGCACTTAATTAATTGTCCACTACAATTGAAGAAGTCTCAATTAGCAAGCAAAGCACATCCATCAGGGTAGATATCATTCTACATCACCAAATCCACTACTCAAACTACAAGTCTTTGGCGTTACCCTTAATTCACTCAGTCAATGGTTTCTCCAAGGTGGAACTGGCCATTGAGATCTAGTAGAAGAAGAAATGAGATAGAGACAATGACAACGACAACAATCATAATAATAATCATCCTGTCTGAAATTTTAAAAAAATTATAGGTTAATTAGATGGTATTGAGGTTAACCGTAAGAAGACTTTGAGTAGAAAGAACTTGGTGCCACGATTAAGCTTGCGTATCAAAGAGAAGAGTCAGAAGAAGAAAATGTTAGTAACTAGGTCAGGGAGGAGTCTTCGATGCAGACACTCTGACGCTCAAATTAGACAAAAGGCAGAGGAAAAATGAAGAATAGTGAATGATGATAGTGTAATGTAACGTAGCGTTGTCTCGTACTAATGCCGTTAGGAAAAGACCCCTTATATAATGTTTTTTTTCTTCTATGTACGAATATTGATGCATTGTTAAAATAGGATCAACCATTCTAACACTTTACATCCTTTCCTAAAGTAGGTCCACCACCTCTATTCTTACAAGGTGGAGACTTTCATTATACGGATTTGCATAGGAAATATTCCTTTGATTTTATGATAATAGTTACATAAAATATCAAAAAGGGATATTGTGCTTTTGGGAGGACGGGTCATACTTTAACGATGAGCTGGCTGAGTCCCCTCTGTTGTCCGGTTGGACATTATTCTTGGACAGGTTGAGTCGGTTGCAAAAAGGTTGACCATCTCGGGACTCGGCATCCGATCAGACAAGAGTTCAGTCGGGTCATATGTTTAAAAGCTCTGATCAAGCTAATATGACTCGATTCCCCATGGAGCCAAGAGGACTTAGTTCTCCATTGAGCCAGGAGGATTCGAAATTTGATCGGACAAAAGATCTGATCGGCTGGAATGCTCAGCTAGCTATGCTGCCATGCTAACCCTGAGTATTGACCCCTCCTTAATTTTGACAGTCACATCGGCTAGTCTTCTTGACTTCGGCCCTAACTTCGGAGACCCTATTTTATTCGTAGTATCAAATAATAATAATAATTTTTATATAAGAATTAATGATACCCATTCACCTTTCAATCTACACCTAACAGTCTCACTCATGGCCAACTAATTCCCTACTAGCTTGAGAGGCGGGAAAAGATAATTTCATTCTCATCCTCATGATTTTGAACTATCTGTGATCAAAAATATAATTGATCGAATTGAATTAATTTAGAAACTTAATTCCGTCAACTTGAAAGTTTTTTTAAACAAAGATGGGCTATTTTGATTAATTAATTCGGTTTAATTATAAATCCTAAAAATCCATTACGTCGATTAACTTTTTTAATTAAATGATAATAAAGAATTAAAAAAAAAACTTTTTATTTTTTTATTAAATCAATTATTTAGTTTAAATCAACCATAAGAAAGCATGTAGACTACAAATTAAATGGAAGAAGAGTTTCTACATCATTTCTACATCATAATTTCCTTGTACAAACAATATAATTAAAGTAGAAATTAAAGAGACGCAATGAAAGGTGATGACGATAGAAAAATCAACTAAATCGGCGGAACAAATACTCGAAGATAAAAGGCGATTAGCATGGGCCATGGACTTGTTATTTCAAACGGATAGACAGACGTTCGAATTTAGTCCTCGATGTTAAGGAGTCGATTTCCATATAGAAATTGTGAAGAAACAAAATAGTATTGATACCTTTGCCATCCAAATCAAAAGAAATAGAGAATCTAATTGCTTGAAATCCAAATGAAACAAAATGTGTGTGATTGGCCGGTGGATTTTATTTTGACTTGGCCTCTGGTGACCAACACGCATTGCAAACACGCAAAGCTCCAATCGATCAACTTGTGGCCGACTCCTCTCTCAATTATTTATATGTCCTAATCTCACAAATTTATCTTCTCCAAGCACCAAACTCTAAAGAAAAAAAATATATATATTTTTTAAAAAGGCTGAGATAGATCCAAGTAGATATTTTAGCATCCTCATAATTAAATCAAATTGGTGTAGTTGACAATAAGTGAAGGTCGTCAAAGTTTATGAATAATTTAGAGTACAATCCTAGGCTCTTAGGCCATGAGTACTTCTTGATTTATCCTAGTGGCGGATAAAAAAATTCTATAGAATCACCTAGAGCTAAGCTGGATTTATTATTTTTTTATTCAAGATGCATAACTTAAGATATATAATTAAATATCTCTTTATTGATAATTTTTTGATTAATTATTAATAAATCATTTATGAAATATAACATAGTTATCATGGAATAAACGAAATATTAAAGATGTATTTATAAATACTTTTTTTTAAAAAAAATAAAAATTAACTGTTGAACCAGAACAACGATTTCTTTTTACATTTTATTGATTTTATTTTTTTCAAAACAACAAAAATTAAAATTATAAAGTCATTTTATTATGTTATTAGTTTTTGAGATGGAAAACACACATCGCATATGCACAACTTGTTAACTAATTATAATAAAATAAAAAAGTGATCCAGTTCATGAATCTTAATTAATTCTTTAAACAATATAATTATAATTATGTGCTGTAAACGTGGATGAGTCATCACGAGAAGATGGATGTTAAAAATATTGTGCACATGAATAATATATAAGCATGTGTTAGTTAGTTGTGTAACGACGTGAGAGCGAGATAATCTCGCCCAAAGTTTGTGTAGGACGGTGCAAAGACTTGTCTCATCGCTGAGATTAGGGACAATAATTGTGAGTGATTATATTTGAATTATAATTAATTAATTTCGCCTAAAGTGTCGGAGTAGTATTAAGTCAGTCCATGTGTTTTAGTTCTGAATCTTTATATAGGTTTAGGGTTATTTGTAAGTTTAAGATATATAGTTGGCTTTGAAATTAATATGGAAAATAGGATTATTTATTTATTTATTATTATTATTATTTATGTCCCTAGGCCACATGCGATCCACATGTTCCCTGACCCACCGCATCGCAAACAGTAATCATGTGCCACGTTTAAACGCTCTTCTACAGGCATCGTTATTTAAGTCAAAAAAAATATTTAATAACGACGTGCCTCGTGATTCCCGCCCGGACGTATACCTCAACGGGTATATTCACTTAGACGGGTTTAAAAGAGGCGGTCAAAGCCGTAACCAAGTACAATACGCAAGGATATAATACGTGAAGTGCGGACGATGAGAAGACGCTATTCGCTCGGGAATATACTCGTTTGGAGAAAAATTGGCGGGCTTGGGAGACCTAGTATTATACATACCGTCCAGGGTTATCCAAAGAAAGAATCCACCTATTATAAAGACTGAATAGGAATATATTCATCTTCTCGGATGAGTCTAATGTCTAGTACATGAGGTATTATTATTATGAAGTTTGGAATTCGAATTTTGATAAAGTCGAAATAAATGACTCCCTTATGTGCTAAACACTATTCCAAAGACTAGTAGCCGTCCGTAATTTACCTTCTCCATGTTGGCCCTGGGACGGATTGACGGGGGCGCTGAGGACGAACGTATTTGTCTTTTGCCACCATGGATAGGACTATATTCGATCGGCCCTCAAAAATCTGATTTTTCATTTTCAGAGTACAATTTCATATGCAATTAATTTGACATAGGGGTTTTCATTGCTCATTTATTCTCCCGCCCTTCTACATAGGGGCAGCTGAGCCAAAGTTGATTGGGGTTATAGAGCTCAGGATATCACTTCAGGGACATCCCTCCGAATATAAGGATGACTAGTTGAAAGTATTGATCGGACCCTTCGGGGCTCGGTTCCCCATTCTCCAAAAGCAAGTATCCTTGCATAAGGTCGGTTGGTGATATAATCGCCCATACCTAAGGAGCTCGGTTCTCTATTACATAATCAGATCTATGTCATTTAGCATATACTTGAACAACCTTAAGGGTCGAACGTCCTACCACGTTCAATACTCTGCTTATGCCGGAGGCAACCGACCAGGATATATTCAAGAGACAACCTTGTCAGAGAATCATAACAACCTGTCAAAGAACAATAATAGTTTGTCAGAGAATATTCTTCTATTATTATATGGGCATTCAATAGAATCTTTTTTGAAGGTGACTACATTTTCCATTAGCCGACACTTTAAGACAGTATATTCATTCAACCGCCTCATTAATGACATCAGTTAAAAAAGAGTATGCATGAGTAATGGAAGATTCCTCAGACGGTGACTATGCACCTCTTACGTTATATGTATTCTCTTATTCAACAACTTCTGATATCCAACATTCTCTGCCACCTCATAATTACAGAGACTATTGAGGTGATATATAAAAGGGGTATTCTCCGATGGGGAGGGACCCTTCCCTGATTTTTAGGTATTGACATTCTGTTTGCTCATTTGAGTGTGTGCAGAGAGGATCCGCGTGCCCACCTACATCCCCTTCTTCAATCCAAAAGTCTTCGTTTAATCAGCGTCGCAACCACCTACCCAACGCACCATCTCTGATTTTCATATACGATCATATTTGGCGCCGTCTATGAGAATCTTCACCTGAATATGAAATAGTGAGATGGAAGAAGCTGGAATACTCACCACTATTACGCCGACACAAGAGGAACTAGAAACGTTAATTGACGCCCGATCATAGAAATTGGTGCAGTAACAACAATAAACAGCAATTGGTGGTACTTTGCCGCACAACCCTGCTGCCTCGACAACATACCCTCATATTGAACGAGGATCCCAGGTGGGAGGCCCCACGGGACACTAGCCAATTCCTCCGGTGGTTGGCTTGGTGCCACCATATGTTCCCCCAGTTAACTTATCGTCTATACCCCAATCGCTTGCTTATCATCGGCGCTATTCCACACGCACCTAAACACATGGGACAAGAGGAGCGACCTTAAGGATCATCTTCTAGAGGAGCGTCTACTCGAGATCTATGCAAAGGGAATTCCAGAGGGCTAGCAGTTCCCTTGAACGGATTAATTCACTGTTCTGCTAGGGGGTGCTGGAGGACAAACTTCCCAAACACTACCGTCCCTTAACGATAGGGGAATATGCATGGTCCATTGACCTTGAGGACCACCTTTTAAAGTTCAAAAATATCGCACTCCTCCATCAATATACAGACAGTGTAAAGTGCCGAGTATTTCTCACCATACTTTCTAACTCGACATAGAGGTGGTTTAAGCGACTACTGGCCGAATCTATACGTAGTTTCAAGGATTTTCGTAAAGCTTTCCTCCACCATTTTGCCAGCAGTCGCAGCTACAACAAGACCCCCTTGAGCCTCTTTTCACTTAAGCAAGAGCCCAAGAAAATACTTCGGGCCTACATCAGAAGTTCAATTAGATGACCATGGATGTGCCTTCAACCACCTTGTGATTTTAGTGGGTGCATTTTTTTAAGTGTTCACTGATAATGATTTCTTTGTCTTTCTCATCAGGAGACCGCCCAAGGACTTCGACCATTAACTTAGCCGAGCGACTGAATACTGTTGGTACAGGTTGCACTAATAATTTAGTTTTGATGTATGACAAATAGGTTAAAGTTAGATGTGGTGTTTGTCTAACTGCTTTATCGAGTGTGTAGGAATTGACCAGTCCAAAGGATCGGACACTAGGATAAAATCCAACTAGGTCCGCAGGACTGCATATCTGGTGCAAAGTCCAGATAGGTTGACGAGCCGACCGGATATCTGGCAAGAAGTCAAGATAGGTTGACGGGATGACCGAATATCTGGCAAGAAGTTCAGATAGGTTGATGGACTGATCGAATATCTGGCAGGAAGTCCAGTTGGGTCTACAGACCGGACAACTAACAAACTGGTAAGTTAAGGTAAGTCACTAGAGGAGAGTGACCAAGTGAGGGCGCGTCTTGGTTGAAGGGATAGTAGGCAATGCCCCCATTTAGGTCCATTTGGGATCCCTAAGCTGAGACCTTGACTAGTTCCTGGTCCTAGGAGGACAGGAACTAATTACTACTCTTTATTATTATTAAATTATCCTAATACTTGTTTTGTAGGGTATTTTGGACAAACATTATTTTGTAGGGCAAAGAGAAGAAAATTACCTTCGGATGAACAGTATCCGAAGGCGCCTTTAAGCAGTGAAGGCGCCTTCGTTCTGTTCATAGAAGGCGTCTTCCATGGGATAAATTTTTGACGTCACAATGGATAAGTGCCGGGTTGTTCGGGATCTAATTTGCCTCATTGGAGGCACCTTCGATGGCTATGGAAGACACCTTTCATGGCTATGGAAGGCGCCTTCCATGCTTTTTATAAGACTGTCTCGAGAAGACATTGAAGGACAACACATATACGAGCTACTACGCTTCCAATTGAGGCTCCAACTGCTCTGGGCTCCTGCCATGACTCTGTTATAAGGTTGCTGTGTCCAACAACTGCTCCGAGCTAGGACTTCCGATCGTGACAGACAAACCGACTCCAACACGAGCACTTTCACATCTATTCCTAAGTCATATTAGAAGGAGTTATACCTTTGCTACGTGACCTTCGCAATCCCGACAGTAAATTTTTCTTTGGATGTAAATCTCAGCACGATCAGGTGTTCGTGCCTCTACGGTATCCACATGAACAAGCTTCTTGTCCATCTTACAAACTCAAGAAGTAGAGAAGAAAAACCTACCAAGGTTGTGCTAGAAATCACAAGGAAGGTCTCAGTGGAGGAAAGAAGAAGAGAAGAAGACAAATGAACACTCACTCCTTCAATGGCCAAAAATCACCTTTTGTACTCTCATGGAATACCAAAAGTCCTTTAATCTATCGTCCATCATGAATGGACCCTTAGTCATCTTTTATGAAGAGCTTTTTCATCTTTCATGAAAATCCTTTTCATCTTCTTCTTTTATATGATCAATTCATGTAAAAGACCTTTCCTCCCCTCATCATCTTGTTGGTTGCTACTCGGAAAACCTAGAGGTTCCACTGTACAAAAATTTTGTACAAAGGTCTGAACCTTTTCCTAGCTACCATGTGTTCTTTTAAATTAAATTTTGGATCTCCTGCGGAACTTAACACGTTTGATCCAAAACTTAATCTATTTGTTCTTTAAGGTTTTGACTTGGGTCTCCTGCGGAACTTAACACGTTCGACCCAAATCACCTTAAGTTATTAATTCCATTAAATATTAATTTCCATAATTGGTTCCCAGTACTGACGTGGCGAGGCACACGGCCTTCTTGGATATGGGAGCAACCACCACCGACTAGACAAAACCTTTTATAGAAAGCTAATATTTAATTTCCTAAAATAACTTTAGGTCAACCGAAAAGAACAATCAAATCACAAGGAAAAAAACAAAGAAACACTATATCAAAAACAAATTCGAAACACTAGAATCGTATGCCTCTTGTATTTAGTATTATTTCCAAAAATAACTAGTATGATGCGGAAAGAAAAATTACTAGTTATACCTTTTAGAAAGACCTCTTGATCTTCTACCGTATTCCTCTTCTAACCTCGGACGTTGTGTGGGCAACGATCTTCCGAGATGAGAACCACCAAGCACCTTCTTCTTCCTTACAAGTTTCGGCCATCAAAACTTCTCCTAGGATGAAGAGGTTCGGCCACCACCACCATGCTCCAAGGGATGCTAGAAAAGAGGCTTCTTTTCTCTCCTTCTTCTCCTTCTTAGATCCGGCCACCAAAGCTATCTCCACTATGAGAAGGTTTCGGCCACACAAAGGAGAGGAGAGGAAAGAAAGGGCCGACCACATCCAAGGAGAAAATAGAGGAAAAATAGAATAGAGTCGTTCACCTTGAAGCCTCCTCTACCCCCTCTTTTATAATCCTTGGTCTTGGCAAATAAGGAAAATTTAATAAAAACTTCCTTAATTCTTTTGCCATTGAAAAGGAAAATTTATTTAATTAAAATAATTTTCTCTTTTCAAATTATAATGGTCGGCCACTCTTCTCCCCAAAATAAGGAGAGTTTTAATTAAAACAAAAATTAAAACTTCCTAATTTGTTTCTAGAAATTTATAAAAATTTCTCCAATAATTTTAATCCCTTCATGATTGGTTAATAAAAAGAAATTTTATAAATTAAAATCTTTCTTTTAAACATGTGGATAATTTCCAAAAAGAAAAGTTATCTCTAAAAATTAAAATCTCATTTCAATCTACAAATAAGGAAAGATATTAAATCTTTTCTTAATCTTTTGTAGAAACTAATAAAAGAGAATTTTTAATTTTTAAACTTTCTTTTAAATCATGAATATAATTAAAAGAAAAGTTTTACCAAAATTAAAATCAACCTTTAATCTACAAATAAGGAAAGAGATTTTAACTATTCTCTTAATCTTTGTAGAATCTTATAAAAGGAAGGATTTACATTTTTAAACTCTCTTTAAATTATATTATCCACATAAGAAAAATTTTAAAATTTAAAATTCCTTTTATTTAATAGGGCCGCCACATGAATTCACCCATGAACATACCCATGGCCCCTAGCTTGGTCTCCAAGCTAGCTTGGCCGACCCCTATAGGATGGGTAAGAAGGTGGGTATAGGTGGGTATAGTACTCTATAATTAAGAGGCTACGATAGGGACCGAGAGGAGGAATTGATTTTGGTCTCCCGATAAAATTAAGCATCCCGTGCTCGCCCCGAACACACAACTTAATTTTATCAATAATAATTCATTCCACTAGAGAACTATTATTGAACTACCGCACCAATCCCAAATTACATTTTGGGCTCCTTCTTATCATGAGTGTGTTAGTCTCCCTGTGTTTAAGATAACAAATGTCCACTAATTAAGTAAGTTACTGACAACTCGCTTAATTAATATCTAGCTCCAAGAGTAGTACCACTCAACTTCATCGTCATGTCGGACTAAGTCCACCTGTAGGGTTTAACATGACAATCCTTATGAGCTCCTCTTGGGGACATTCTCAACTTAGATCACTAGGACACAGTTGCCTTCTATAATCAACAACACACACTATAAGTGATATCATTTCCCAACTTATCGGGCTTATTGATTTATCGAACTAAATCTCACCCATTGATAAATTAAAGAAATAAATATCAAATATATGTGCTTGTTATTATATTAGGATTAAGAGCACACGCTTCCATAATAACTGAGGTCTTTGTTCCTTTATTAAATCAGTATAAAAGGAACGACCTCAAATGGTCCTACTCAATACACTTTAAGTGTACTAGTGTAATTATATAGTTAAGATAAACTAATACCTAATTACACTATGACCTTCCAATGTTGTTCCTTTCCATCTTGGTCGTGAGCTACTATTTATAATTTATAAGGTACTGATAACATGATCTTCTGTGTGTGACACCACACACCATGTTATCTACAATATAAATTAATTGAACAACTACATTTATCATAAATGTAGTCATTTGACCAATGTGATTCTTATTTCTAGATAAATGTTTATACCAAAAGCTAGGCTTTTAGTATACACTCTAACACATCTTGTCAAATGACTGGTCCAAAAGGGATGAAACTCCAAGAAGAGCTCTCTCCTCCAACACTTAAACCAATTCAGATTCAAGATGATGAGGGGAATACTAAGAAGGTTGAAGAAACTCTTCCACTCTGCTCTTAAAGTCAAACAATCCCTTTTCCACAAAGACTTGCTATGACAAAGAAAGATGAAGAATTCGACAGGTTTCTTGACAAAGTTAAAGACATTTGTGTTGAAACCCCTCTAATTGATGCAATTCAACAAATGCCAAAGTTTGCCAAGTTTTTGAAGGACATTATTGTAGGATCGAAAAGAATTTAGATATCTCCACAATAGCATGATATTGTCCACTTTGGGCCTAGACCCTCATGGCTTTGCTCTTGGGCTCTCCCCAAAAGGCCTCATGCCAATGGAGATATCTTTTCTCTTATAAACCCATGATCTTTCCCATGTGTTTCCAATATGAGACTATGTTTGCAACCTTGCAACCCCAACAATCCCCCCTCAAACAAAGGACCATAGGCTTCCCACGTCTGATCCTTGACCCACCAGGTCTTACTGCCCCTCGATCCACCCGACCTACTAGGACTTCCTTGCCTAGCCGCAACTAAGACTTCCTGCCTGGTGCACCCACCAGGTCTTCCTGCCCCTCGGTCCACCCGACCTACTAGGACTTCCTTGCCTAGCCGCAACTAGGACTTCCTGCCTGGTGTCTGGTCCTCTTGATCTGAACATAGGAGCCCCCACTTTCTTTATTTGAGGTCAATATTGTACCCACATGGTTCAATCAGACCATAGCTCTTGTGCACAGTCGGCGGTTAAACCTTCTGGCAGTCAGGGCTCTGATATCAATTGTAGGATCGAAAAGAATTTAGATATCTCCACAATATCATGATATTGTCCACTTTGGGCCTAGACCCTCATGGCTTTTCTCTTGGGCTCTCCCCAAAAGGCCTCATGCCAATGGAGATATCTTTTCTCTTATAAACCCATGATCTTTCCCATGTGTTTCCAATATGGGACTATGTTTGCAACCTTGCAACCCCAACAATTATATCCAACAAAATAAGAAAGGGAGAGATCGAGACCGTAGCTCTATCAGAAGAATGTAACGCTTTATTTGAGAAGAATGTTGGAGCAATCTAGGTGCCCTAGGTTTTGATGTTTGGGCAAAGGTTTAAGTTAAGTTTATTGTTGTATTTGATATGCATTGTGAGTGTGCAGGATACAGGTACAACAAGGAAAGTCCAAGTGTGATCTTGGCAAATGAGGAAAGTCCAAGAATGAGTCTTGGCGGTGTAAGTCCAAGCATATAGTATTGACAACGTAAGTCCAAGTGTGACTTGACAATGGATGAAGTCCCGGAGGTGAGGAGCCTCTTGGCAAAGGAAAACCCGACAATATAGACAAGGCCGAAGGAAGCTCCAGAAGGCAAGACGTGAAGGACGGGGAGACATCCGAGGGACGCGAGGCTGATGGAGGAGGCTAGAAGGCTAGGTCTAGGTTGGTCGGGCGAGGACGAGTGCTGAGTGATTGTACTCAGGGCAAAATTCTATGTGCTTTAGAATTTACTGTAGCAGTACTGTAGTGACACTGTAGCAGTACTATTGTGACACTGTAGCAGTCGACTGGTAGTCGAATGTTGGGTAACGGTCGGCTTCAAGGACCAGTCGACTAGTGCATACACCAGTCGACTGGTAGCGGGAAAATAGCTTAGTGTTTTCCTCTCGAGCTCTATTTAATAGAGCTCGAGGTGCTTGAGTATGGTTGACGAAATAGACTTGGTTAAAGTCTATTAGAGTCTCCCAAGCCCTCGTGTGATCGGTGTGCTTGTATTCAAGTGTTTGTGGCGAGGTTTCTCCACAGACAAGGAGCTTGAGCTAGCCGGAGGTTTTCCGAGGAGTCATCCACCGACGGATCGGGATCATCCACCTTACAGGCAACCATGGAGTAGGAGCTTTATCTCCGAACCACGTTAAATCAACGTGTTAGGTTTGCTTTCTCTTGTTAGTATTTTTTTTTGTATTTCCGCTGTGCACTAACATTATAGGAAGCGATCAATTTGGGTGAGACGCTATTCACCCCCCTCTAGCGGACATCAAGGTCCCAACAAGTGGTATCAGAGTGAGGTCGCTCTTCTACGGACTAACCGCCAAGAAAGCAAGAAGCTAGAGGAAGAAGAAGATGGAGTCCGAAGGACCGCTCGGATGGGATATTCGAATTCCACCTCCATACGACAAAGAAGACTTCAATTATTGGAGGAAGCGGTTGGAGACATGGTTCCAAATGGATTGGAACCAATGGGTTGTCTTGAATGACCCATTTGAAGCTCCTACGGACAAGAAGGGTAAATACCTCTGACCTCGGCATTAGACCGAAGAGCAACGAGAGCAATCGGAGGCGGACAAGGAGGTAATGAGAATTTTGCATAATTTACTACCTTCTAATATTTTGTTGAGTATAGGTGAAACCACAAATGCAAGTGATCTTTGGAAAAAGATCATTGCCTATCATGAAGACACTATAAAATCCAAGGAGTGGAAGAGCCCAAGGAGAATGACTCATTGGTCCAAGAAGAGAAGGACCAATCCGATGTTGACAAGAGGTCAACATTCGAGGAGGAAAAGGAAGATGAGGAAGAGAAAGAGAAGGAAGAGGTGGAAGAGGAGAGATCTTCCACATCCTCAAGAGATAAAGAAGTGGAAGAGTCTACATCTTCAAGTGAAGAGGAAGAAGAAAAATCCGAGGAAGAGGAGATCTTGGAAGCTCAATCCTCTACCTCAACTACCAAGAAGGGCACAAAGGACCACATCAAATGTTTTGAGTGTGGTAAGATGGGGCACTACAAGAGTAGGTGTCCTTCACTCAAGAAGGTAAACCCTAAACTCACTAAAGTTAATTTAGAAACTAATGTGAGTTGTAGCAAGAAGAAGAAGGAGAAGAAGCACATTACGTGCTTTACATGTGGTGAGTGGGGTCACTACCACACAAAGTGCCCAAGGAGAGTAGAGCTCAAGAAATTGGCGCACTTGAAGAAGTGGGAGAAGAAGGGAGCTTCCAAGGTAAAAACCAAGGTATCATTTAATGAATTCATTCCATTGACACATGATAAAAAGCATGTTAGAAATAGCTCTTATCATCTTAATGCTATTTATCATGAGAATAGGAGGCATGATAACCTTAAGGATAAATATATTCCTCCTCATGCTAGATTTACCACACCTAAGGTTAGGAAGGTAAATAACAACTTAGGCAATAACACCAAGGATTTTAGATATATGCCTAAAAATAGAAATGCTCAAGGATTCAATGAAAAACCAAAATCTAGGGATTTATGGAGTGAAAATCAAGTCTTGAGGACAAGAATTGATAATTTAGAAAGGGCCTTAGCAAGAATGGAAAACATGCTTAGGGGTCAAAATGAGCATAACCTAGGAAAAGCTAGACAAGAGCCATCTAATGGCGATAGGGGTTTGGGATACAAACCTAAAGCCAAGGAGGATGTGACTTCCTTTCATAGGGTTCCATATAACTATGGGGCCAACCCTAGGTGTAGAGATCAAGTCAAAGATTCTAGGGAAGGAATCCCTAAGAGTACTTTTGACAAGGCAAATGTGACTAAGACTTCTAAGATGTCTAATAAAGTCACAAAGAAGGTTACAAGGGAAGTTATTCCTAGAAGTGACCCAGTAGAGGTGACCAAGGCTTCTAAGAAGCCTAGAAAGGTTCTTAGGAAGGTATCTAGGGAAGTCATCCCTAGTGAGTACCTAGAGCATCCAAGGAACACCAATAGGTTGTGGGTTCCTAGGAGCATATTCTCTATACCCTAGATAGGTTTATAGAGTGTCAACTCCAATTGGAAGGGTAGTTAACCCAAACTTGTTAAAGTTGACACCTGAGAGTATTTTCAAGGTTATTGTTAACCTTTGAAAATGAAAAGGATTGTAGGGTTACTCTTTAAAAGAGTAATATATGTGTCAAAATTTGAAGAGTTGAATTTAATCTAACTTGGCACACTTAAGAAAAGTATAAGAAAAATCAAGTTAGAATTTTGATACTTTCTTAAGGAATTAAGAAAAAAACTCATGCTTTAATCAAATGTGATTAAAGCCTTGAAGAGCAAAATGTGTCAAAATTTGAGGAGTTAAATCTAATTTAAATTGACACACTAGAGAGAAGCAAAAGTAATGCCAAATTTGGAATTCAGTATTTTCTTATGGAATTAAGAGAAATGTAAACCTTAATCCAAATTGTCACTCTTGGAAAAGGTAACATGTGCCAAATCTTAAGGAATTATGTTTGAATTAAATTGACACAATGTGAAAAAATATAAGAAATACTAAATTGGGGTTTTGATATCTTCTTAGGGTAATTAAAGGAAAATCTAGGTCCTAATGTAAGATGTTTACTCTTTGGAAGAGTAAAATGTGTCAAACTTTGAGGTTTTGAACTTAATTTTAATTGACACATTTAGAAAAGGATAAGAAATGCCAAGTTGGGGTTTTGATATTTTCTTAGAAGATTAAAGGTAAATCTAAGTCTTAATTTGATTTCATTTACTCTTGGAAAGAGTAAAATGTGCCATACTTTGAGGAATTTGTTTAATTTAAAATGGAACAAATTTAGAAAGAAATTAAAGAAATGTCAAGTTGAGGTTTGACATTTTCTTAATGAAATTGGGCAATGTAGGATTAAATTTTGAGTTAGCTAGGGTTAAGAATACTTAGATAGATAATCTAGGTAAATTTTATTTATGCTAACTTGCCATGACTGCTTGCTTATCATATGCCATGACATCATATTTAGCATTCACATTTTATTATGAAAAATACAAAAATACCATGTCATGTCATACATACATCATGTAGCTATAGCATGCTTTACTTTTGAAAATTGCTAATTTTGATGTATGCTATTAATCATCATGCAATATGTCAATTTCCTTGTAATTAAGGACAAAAGGTATTTATTATGTATGGAAGTGTCCCAACAAGAGGGATCATATCAAGTGACATCCTAGATGGATGATCATGATTTTTACAATGCCTAGATAGAGATGCATGATCCCTTAGTTTAGGGGCAAGACCAAATATACATCTCACAAAGAACTATAAGGTGACTTGTATGTGTTTTAATACACGTTAGATACAAGTGAGATGTTAAGATGGTGAACAAAACTCAAGATATTGATCTAGTGCATCTTGTTGAGTTTTAGATTCATCAAAACACATAGTTATGTGTCTTCCAATCATTGGGAAAGCTAATGTACAAGTCATGTGCATTGAGCTCAAAGAACATGGTTAGATATTGGTTTTGAAAATGATTTCAAAATGCTTTTGAAAGACCTTGGTGAAGACTATCTTTTGATAGTAATTATCATTGAAAAGTTAGACACAAATTAGGAGAAAACATTGAAGTTTTCAAGAGTTGTCAAGAGTTTTCAAATTTGTGTCAATATTTGAAAATAGGAAGTATTTTCATATAAAACTATTTTTCCCTGATAAAGTATCCCTAAATAATATTTGCATGAGTTTTCATGATGAAAACATGTCACGCCCCAAAGGAGTCCCTGTCCGAAGAAATTTCGGCAGCACCTCCCCTGTACCGGTGACAATCTGAAGCATTTCTACAATAAATATGGGAGCAATGCTCCGCTACAAGCAATCCGCAATATGTATTACCAAGTATGGATTGGTTAAGAAAAACCAAAGTGAAGTTTCGGTTGAGGTTTAGTTTCATTATTGAATTTTGAACCTCAAAACTTTGAGTTTTGGTTTTCCTAATTATTTAGGAACTCCAAGTCATTGTTGGTGCAATGATAGAAGTTTGACCATGTTTTTAGGGGGAGTTACTCTTTGAAACCATAAAAATCTTTTCCAAGACCAAAAGGAGGTCAAGTGTTAAGGTAGCACATGACATTGGTATGGGAGGTGTTACCGGGAGAGTCATCCAAGGCCAATAAGAAGGAATATGCTAGGGTAACATATAATTATAGCAAGGATAAGGTGTCCAAAATTAAGGACAAGAAGAAATTAACCAAAGACAAGGTGTCTAAGGTTAAAAAGGAGAGTTTTGTAGGCCAAGTGTCACCTGAGGTGCACCGAAGTGTCCTAGTCATAGTAAATGAGTCACCCAGGGAGGTGACTAAGATTAAGAGCTCAAGGGGGAGCTCAAAGAGTCTTTGGGACATATGGTAAATGATCTTAAGTGAACCAAGATGTGCCAAAGGGATTAGAGATGGATTTGAGTCTCTATTATACTTGGTTGGCACAATTGGGTTGAGTTTCATGCATGAAATATGACATTGGGGTTATATTACATGAAAATTAGTTTTTGATGTATATATGCCATATAAACTAATGCTAGGGATGTATTATGATTTAGTATGGGCAGATACATCAAGAGGAAGCCAAAACTAGGACTTTAGGTCAATGTTCAATTGAACCATTTAGCTAGTTTTGAATTTTATATCAATCTTGGGATCTGTGATAAATATATTTTTATATATTTTTCCCAAGTAGATAAGGTTAAAATAGACCTCTCCACAAAATTTGAGAATTTTTGGAGGTTTGTGAAATTTTTGACGTATTTCTGAAAGTGGGTCAGAAAGGTTGATATTTGCAGAAATAGGGTACCAGTCGACTGGTACAGATACCAGTCGACTGGTAACAACATTTTTTAGTACAAAATATCTCTGTAAGCTCATTTTGATGAGGACAGTCGACTGGTTCCGATACCAGTCGACTGGTAACAGTGTATTTCGAACACAGAAGGTTCTGTGAGTGGAAATCGAAGGGGTCAGTTGATTGATACCTAGTTCAGTCGACTGATACCAGCCTAAAAGTGTTTTTTAACGTTGTTCTTGACCGTGTCAACTCGTTTAAATGTATGAGATCCATGGGGGATAAATACATGAGTTTAGGGTCAAATTGGACGACATGTTTTCAACTATTGGGATATTGTTGGAGCTCTTTTTGATGTATGGCAAAGGGGGAGAAGTTTAGGTTTAAGTGGGAAATCTATACACCTTTGCAAGAAATCCTAGCTCGAGGGGGAGCTTAGGTGAAGAGGGAACGATTGTTTAGGCAAAGGGGGAGAAGTTTACCTTTGCGGGAAACCCTAGCTCAAGGGAGAGCTTAGGTGAAGGGGAGCCTAGGGATTTATGTTCCATTATTTATGCATGAGTTGATTTGTATATTTATTTGCATATGTATTGAATTTATGTTTCCCTAACTTAAACAGGTTGCCAAACATAAAAAAGGGGGAGATTGTTGGAGCAATCTAGGTGCCCTAGGTTTTGATGTTTGGATAAAGGTTTAAGTTAGGTTTATTGTTGTATTTGATATGCAATGTGAGTGTGCAGGATACAGGTACAACAAGGAAAGTCCAAGTGTGATCTTGGCAAATGAGGAAAGTCCAAGAATGAGTCTTGGCGGTATAAGTCCAAGCATGTAGTCTTGGCAACGTAAGTCCAAGTGTGACTTGGCAATGGATGAAGTCCCGGAGGTGAGGAGCCTCTTGGCAAAGGAAGACCCGACAATATGGATAAGGCCGAAGGAAGCTCCAAAAGGCAAGACGTGAAGGACGGGGAGACATCCGAGGGACGCAAGGCTGATGGAGGAAGCTAGAAGGCTAGGTCTAGGTTGGTCGGGCGAGGACGAGTGCTGAGTGATTGTACTCAGGGAAAAATTCTATGTGTTTTAGAATTTACTGTAGCAGTACTGTAGCGAAAATGTAGCAGTACTGTTGTGACACTGTAGCAGTCGACTGGTTACTATAGCAGTTGACTGGTACACTGTAGCAGTCGACTGGTAGTCGAACGTTGGGTAATGGTCGGCTTCAAGGACTAGTCAACTGGTGCATACACCAGTCGACTGGTAGCAGGAAAACAGCTTAGTGTTTTCCTCTCGAGCTCTATTTAATAGAGCTCGAGGTGCTTGGGTATTGTTGTTGAAATAGACTTGGTTAAAGCCTATTAGAGTCTCCCAAGCCCTCGTGTGATCGGTATGCTTGTATTCAAGTGTTTATGGCGAGGTTTCTCCACCGACAAGGAGCTTGAGCTAGCCGGAGGTTTTCCGGGGAGTCATCCACCGACGGATCGAGATCGTCCACCTTACGGACAGCGGTGGAGTAGGAGCTTTATCTCCGAACCACGTTAAATCAACGTGTTAGGTTTGCTTTCTCTTGTTAGTATTTGTTTTTGTATTTCCGTTGTGCACTAACATTATAGGAAGTGATCGATTTGGGTGAGACGCTATTCACCCCTCTCTAGCGGACGTCAAGGTCCCAACAAAGAACACTTCTCCAAAGCTCCAAGATCCTAAAAGCTTTTATATCCCTTGTACCATAAGATATGAATTCATTGAAAAAGCTTTCTGTGATTTGGGGGCAAGTGTTAACCTCATACCATATTCAATTTGTAATAAGTTAGGTCTTAAAAACTTTAAACTTACTACCATGACACTGCAATTAGCTGATTATTCTTGCAGGTACTCTATGGGTATTGTTGAAGATGTGCCGGTAGAAGTGGGTGACAGTATCATACCTACATATTTTGTTATACTAGACATGGAGGAAGACCTGAAAATTCTAATTATATTGGGAAGACCTTTTCTTGCAACAGTTGGAGCCATTATCGATATGAAAAATCATAAATTTTCTTTAGTTATCGGTAAGAAAATGTTAGAGTATGATTTATCTAATTCTCCTGACTATGTCTCTTCTTTCTTAGTAAGCATTTACAGTAGGGTAGATGCTTACAAAGCTAAGGAATGGAACTTCCATCCTCATGGGAGGCCGCCGGATGAAGAACACAATCCGGCATGTATTGGGAGAAAGCTCCCAATAAATAATGAGAAGTACCTCTACCCTCCGAGGGCAAGAATGAAGGAAGAGCCGCACCACCTTAGCCATAATCCGTGGAAACGGATATAGGGTCGAGCTAATGATCTTAAACAAGCGCTTCTTGGGAGGCAACCCAAGGGTTCTTTTTAGTTACACTCAATTTTAGTTCTCTTTTTAATTAGTTAGTGTTTTTAAACTTTTGTTATTTTTATTTTCAGGTTGTATATTGTCTCCATGAGCTGGCCATGATCATTTCATGGGCATGGAGGCGTTGGAGAAGTCAGAAAGGAGAAAATCTAGCAATTCTGGACCTAACAGGGCCCAGCCGTGTACCCCACACGACCATGTGAAACAGACAGAAAAGGAGCATCTGGCTGTGTATCTCATACAGGCTGTGTGAGCTCACCCGAGAAGAAGATTGACAAGGTCGTGTGAAAGTTCCAGAGGAGAAGACGAAGGTGGTCGTGTGACACACACGACTGTGTGAGGTTAATAGTAAAGGAAAAGAACTCGGTCGTGTGACACACACAGGCCGTGTGAGCTCAACCGAGAGGGAGACGACACTGCCCCGTGCCAATTGGTATGGCCGTGTGGATTTGGTCGAGAAGAGGAAGATTTAGGCAGTATAAATCTACATGACCGTGTGGAATATAAAGACCTGGCCGTGTCTATAAAACACGTCCGTGTCGGCCACACCACCAAGCAGAATTCTTTTTCTCTAACCTCTCTCATCTTCAACCTCTCTTCTTTTACTTCTCATATCTAGATCTCCTACTCATTTTTCTCTATAAACTAGATCTAGATCTAGATCTTGTTGGTGTAGCGAGGCCGACAAGAGGGGAGTGATTTGCTTGCAAAACAAGGTATACCCTCCTCAAGACTTTCAACTCAAAAAGATATCAACAATAATAAAAGAAATAACAAGAAATAAAAGGGAGACTAGAATTTAACTTGGTTACAACCCAGGGGGTTGTTAATCCAAGGCGGTGAGAAAGCGCACTAGAAAAGTCTCATTCTCTAAAGGCGGAGAAACCTTTTACACAATGAGTAAGCACAGAAGTTGCTAGGAAGTTGTTACAGAGTTGAATAATGATTTCCTAGCTCCATGGGTCTTTATATAACTCCTGTAAAGTCTATCTCGAGTGTTGAAGGCGTTTCCAAAGGGGTTCAAGGCGCCTTCAATGGTTTGACCGGATAAAACTCTATCCGATTGCAAATGACCACTTTGGCTGGGTCCGAGGTGCCTCCAATGCCCTTGAAGGCGCCTCAGACTGGGTCTGAGGCGCGTTCCAGGTGATGGAGGCGCCTCCAACCCTTCAGGCAGCATAGGCGCTTTCAACACTTCGTTGAATGCGCCTTTAGCTAACTTTCCAGCTCCTTTTGACTTCATTTTAGCTTCCGATGCTCCGATAGCTTGGGTGATTGTGGCCAACCGGAATAGGGCGCACTCGAATCCAATTCTCGGCCTTTTCCTCGAGCAGGCTTCCGTCCTGGCTTCTTGTCCCTCGAACGCCGCTCACGTTCTTCTCGTCCACCGGTGTACTCTTTCGCAACTCTTTCATCCTTCGGACGCATCGAGCTCGTCAGCTCCCTTTCAGTGTCGTCCTTCTCGCTAGCTGCGTTTTTTGCTCGACTTCCTGCGCTCCTAAGCTCCTGCACACTTAGACACAGGGATCAAATAACAAACATGATCTAACCTAACTTGGTTGATCATATCAAAACACCCCACGAGGTTCAATAATCTCCCCTTTTTTATGTGCATCAACCCAAGTTCAAGTTAGGATAAAATAGACAAGCAGTAATTTTGAAGAAATTACTAAACTAACATTTTTAAGCATAGATTTGCAATTAAAAAAAATTGCAACATAAAATTTAGCTTCTGATACCAATTTTTGAAAAGAATATCATTTTACAAAAAATGCAAAACATAATTTGAAAATATTTCAAACTCCGCCTGAACTTGTGTCTATCTCTCTCCCTTTGATCACAGTAAAACTATGATTTAAAACATATTCTAAGTCTTTTGAAACAATTTCTAAGTTTTTTAAGTAAAAATTTAAAATATAACTCATTTTCATAATAATTTGAAAAAAAATATTTTTATGTCAAAATTATCTTTAAGAATTTTCTAAGAAAAGAAGATTTAGGGATTTCCTAAGTGCAGTAAAAACAATTTAAAGTAAAAAATTTCTGAGTCAAAATATTTTTAAGTCAAAACTTTAGACTTTGATTCATGTTCAAAATAATTTTTGAGTAAAAATAATTTAAAGTAGAAAATTTTTAAATTTAACAAAGAAACTCTTTTAAGAATTTTCTAAGTTTAAAAAATATATTTTTAATGAATTTTTTTAAAAAATGTTTTAATAGAACCTTTCTAAGCATTATTTAATCCTAATTTTAATGCTTTATCAAAAAGTTAATTAAACATTTTTATTCCAATATTTTGGCTTCCAGGTCGTGGCGAGACACTAGGGGTGCATTTGGTTTGTCCCATTTTCATTTTCATTTTCTGAAAAACACGCGTTTTTCATTTTTTAGAAAATGACTTTTTCACGTTTTTCGTTTTCTTAGAAAACGCTCTCTCATTTTCTTAAAAATGAATGTGGAAAACGCAAACCAAATGCGTTTTCCATTTTCTCAGAAAATGAAAACAGAAAACAGCGTGAAAAACGTAAACCAAACGCCCCTAGGCCTTCTTGGTTATTGGAGCAACAACTACTTCCTTAGACAGAGTCTCATAAAGAAATTTTATTATTTAATTTTCTCGTTGAAAGCTTTAAAATTTTTATTTAAAAAATTTAGTCTAGAAAAGATTTTGGAACCCAGTTGGCGCCGTCTGTGGGAACGCTCCTGCATCCGAACGGAAACAATGGACGAGACTGGACGACAACACACGGTAACGCTTTCCACGGAGGAACTCGACGCTCTGATAGAGTTGAGGGCCGCCAAGCTTGTGGAGCAAAAACAGAAGGCAACAGCCGAGCGTCCAGAGCAGCAAACATCCTCAGCATCTGGTGGCCGAGCGGAAGCACCTCAAGCCACCGTTGCATTCCACCGGGCCCTATTCCGCACCCTCGAAGCCGCACCCACTCATAGAGATCGGGGATCTTCTTCGGATGAAATGCCGAGACGAGATGACAGAAAAGGAAAAGCCCCTCGAGCGGACTCATCGCCCGAGCGGATTAATCGCCAATTTTCAGAGGCTATCCTACGAGACCCTCTGCCCAAGCACTACGTGCCTCCGACGATCGGCGAATACAATGGAACCACCGATCTGGATGATCATTTGGGCAAGTTTGATAACACGGCAACCTTGCATCAATACACAGATGGGGTGAAGTGTCGGGTTTTCCTCACCACCCTATCTGGATCAGCCCAACGTTGGTTTCGGAGGTTGCCGGACGGATCCATCACAAGCTTCAAGGACTTCCGGACGGCTTTCCTCCATCACTTTGCAAGCAGTCGGCGCTATCAAAAATCCAGTGTTAGTCTGTTCGCCATCAAACAAGAAGCCCGTGAATCGCTCCAAGCTTACATCCAGCGGTTCAACAAAGTGGCCATGGATATTCCAACGGCCACCTCGGAGACCATGATGACTGCCTTCACACAAGGCCTCGTGGATGGGGATTTCTTCCGATCGCTCATTCGGAAGCCGCCCCCGAGACTACGACCACATGCTACACCGGGCCAACGAATACATCAACGTGGAGGAAGCGCAAGCGTCCAGGAAAAAAGAAACTCCAGCCGAGCCGGCTCCTCCTGCCGAGCGGAAACAGCACGCCGCTCATCAGCCGCCCAGAGGACCGAGGGCAGAAGCAATCCGCTCCCCCCATGCCAGGTCTCACGTGCAAGAGGTAGCTGCCGCCCTTCCACCGGACAGATACGCACAACACAAGGGATTGTCGAAGTCTTCCCTTCGTGGCTCATCCCGTTCCCCGGAATGGCGGCCGACGGTCTCCCTCAGTCGACAGGCGACAGAGAACTCATGAAGCCGATCGGACACAAGCTGATAGGCGACAACAAAAAACTTCCGATCGACATCGCTCTCCAAGGCAGGAGAACCGCCGAACGTCAAGAGAACGGTCTCGACCATCCGCTCGGGAAGAAGAAAATAGAAGTAATATTTCCCGAGGCTAGATCAACATTATTGCTGGCGGGCCGACCGGAGGAGACTCCAACCGAGCAAGAAAGGCGAGCGTCCGGCAGCTCCAGATCCATGCAGTCGGCTGCAGCCGAGAGCGGGCGAGTGGACCCGAAATCAGTTTTGGGCCTGGGAACTTGGAAGGAGTTGAAGTGCCCCATGACGACGCTCTGCTCATCAAAGCAGTAATAGCCAACTACACTATTCACCACGTTTTTGTTGACACAGCAAGCTCGGTCAACATAATATTCAAAAAGGCGTTCGATCAACTACAAATTGACCGTGCCGAGCTGCTGCCCATGACAACCCCCTCTACGAGTTTACGGGCAATGAAGTCCTTCCGGTCGGACAAATCCGGATGGCTATTTCACTGGGAGAAGAGCCGCTCAGAAGGACGCGTACAACAAACTTCGTGGTGGTCGACTCTCCCTCATCATACAACGTCATTTTGGGACGACCGGCGCTCAGTGAGTTCCGGGCGGCCGTCTCCACCTTCCACCAGAAGATCAAGTTCCCCGTCGAAGACAAAGTAGGAGAAGTACAGGGAGATCAACTGGCAGCTCGGCGATGCTACGTTGAAATGATCCGAGCAGAAGCCAATTCCGCTCGGAAGTCGCCACGGATCGAGGTGAACGCTATAACTGAAAAGCCTCCCTCTTTGGTTTACGAAGAAAAAGAGGAAGTGCAAATACACCCGACCCGATCGGAGGCCACGACATTCATCGCGTCCGATCTAGAGGCAAATCAGAAAGAGGAGGTGATCCAATGCCTCAGAAGAAACCATGATGTCTTCATCTGGTCGACACATGGGCTGCCCGGAATTTCACCAAGTATTGCGCAGCATGAGCTCCACGTCCGACCAGACGCTCGGCCAGTAAAGCAGAGAAAAAGAGATTTCAGCGCCGAGCAGAATGCCATCATCCGGGCGGAGGTGGAGAAGCTTCTGGAAGCCGGCCATATACGCGAGGTGCAGTTCCCGAGCTGGCTGGCGAATGTAGTATTAGTCTCCAAGTCGGACAACAAGTGGAGAGTATGCATAGATTTTCGGGATCTCAACAAAGCTTGCCTGAAAGACTTTTATCCTCTGCCCCGGATAGATCAGCTAGTGGACTCTACGGCCGACCGCGAATTAGTATGTATGCTCGACGCTTACCAAGGCTATCATCAAGTGCCGCTCGCCCGTGAAGATCAAGAAAAAGTCAGCTTCGTGACGGCTGACGACACTTATTGCTATAATGTGATGCCATTCAGATTGAAGAATGCGAGAGCCACATATCAGCGCTTGATGAATAAAGTGTTCAGAGAGCAAATCGGGCGAAATCTGGAAGTGTATGTGGACGACATTCTCATCAAGTCCGTCCGAGCGACCGATCTCTTCAAAGACATGGAGGAAACCTTCTGAACGCTACGCAAATATAGAGTCAAGCTAAATCCCCAGAAGTGCCTGTTTGGAGCAAAAGGCGGGCGTTTCTTGGGGTACATAGTGACCGAGCGGGGCATCGAAACAAATCCCAGCAAGGTGAAAGCTCTACAAGACATGCCGCCTCCAAGAAATACAAGGGAAGTGCAACGTTTGACCGGTCGGATAACTGCTCTGTCTAGATTCATCTCCAAAATCGCCGGCCAGAGTCTTCCTTTTTTCAAAATCTTGCGCAAGGCCAATAAGTTTCATTGGGACGAAGAATGTGATCGTGCGTTCGAAGAATTGAAGGCATATCTGAGCTCTCTCCCGGTATTAGCCAAGTCGACTGCGGGTGAGCCACTTTATATGTACTTGTCTTCAACCGAGCAAGCAATTGGCTCGGCACTAGTGAGGGCGAGCGGAGAAGAGCCTGTGTATTTCCTTAGTCATATTTTAAAAGATGCTGAATCTCGCTACACTAGGCTCGAGAAGCTGGCCTTCTCTCTGGTCCTCGCCGCTCGGCACCTTCGTCCATACTTCCTGGTGCATACCATCATTGTCAAAACCAATAGCCCGCTCGGGCGTGTATTACTGAATCCAGAAATGTCCGGGCGGCTCATCAAATGGACGATGGAGTTAAGTGAATTTGACCTCCAATACCAGCCCCGCTCGGCAATCAAAGCGCAGTGCAGAATTCGGAGCCGGAAGCTATGTGGAAAATATTTGTGGACGGATCATCCACTCGACTCGGAAGCGAGATTGGAATACTGTTGCTCTCCCCTCAAGAAGAAAAGATGCACTTATCCGTCCGGCTGGATTATAAAGCTACAAACAACGAAGCAGAGTATGAGGCCCTTATAGCCGGCTTGCAGGCAGCACGGCATGTGGGTGCCGGTAAGATAACGCTTCATTCGGATTCCCAGTTGGCTGCTCGGCTCAAGCTCTACGCTGAAGCCTTTGAGAAGCTTAGAGCCAATTTTAGAGAAGTCATTGTCCAGAAGATACCCAGAACAGAAAATCAAGCGGCCGATGAGTTAGCCAAACTCGCGAGCTCAATAACGCCGATCGCCATTCAGCAGCCAATTGAACAAGTATTGTTGGTGGCGCACGTCGACCGTATGGAAGGCCTTACGTTTCCGAGCGACTGGAGGACACCCATCACGGAGTTTCTGCGCTCGGGCGCCACACCGTCCGATCAAAATGAAGCCCAGCTGCTAAGGAGGAGAGCCGGTCGGTTCACACTCATCGGCGATCAGCTTTACAAGAAGGCTTTCTCACGCCCGCTGTTGAAATGCGTGAGCTCGGAGGACTCGGCTTACATCCTCCAAGAAGTACATCAAGGATCCTGCGGAGGACATCCGGGCGGAAGATCGCTGGCAAAGAAGATCCTGTTGGTCGGGTACTTCTGGCCAACTTTACAAGCAGACGCCGCTCGAACCGTGTCAACGTGCCTTTCGTGCCAGAAGTACCATAACTTCTATCACCGACTGGCAGAGGAAATGAAGGCATCAACAGTCTCATGTCCGTTTGATCAGTGGGGAATGGATATCGTTGGTCCATTTCCTATGGCAACCGGACAGCGAAAATTTCTGCTAGTGGCGATCGATTATTTTTCCAAGTGGGTGGAGGCCGAGCCGCTAGCCAGGATCACCGAACAGATGGTCAAAAAGTTCATATGGCAGCACATCATCTATCGGTTCGGCATCCCTCACCGACTGATTTCCGACAACGGACGGCAGTTCACCGGAAAGTTGCTCGAAGATTGGTGCCAAAGCTATGGCATCGAGCAACACTTCACGTCCGTAGCATACCCCCAAAGCAATGGTCAAGCTGAAGTAGCTAATCAGGAAATTCTTCGTATTCTGCATGCTCGGCTCGACCATTTGGGCGGAAGTTGGGTGGATGAAGTGTTGGGCGTCTTATGGGCCATCCGAACGACCCCCGAAGGAAGGAACTGGAGACACGCCCTTCCATCTGGTGTATGGCGGCGAAGCAGTTATTCCTGTCGAAGTTGGCGTCGAGTCCGCTCGGATCCAGAATTATGATGACAACAACGTCGAGCGGAGAAACATGGAGCTGGATTTGGTCGAAGAAGAAAGAGCCAAGGCATCCGTCCGGCTGATGGCGTACCGTCAAAGGATGAAGCAGAATTACAACCGGCGCGTAATCCCAAGATCATTCCAGGTCGACGATCTTGTCTGGAAGAAAGTGAAGTCGGTCGGCGACGTCGGTAAGCTGGAAGCTCCCTGGGCGGGCCCCTTCAAGGTTATCAAAAAGCTCCGCTCGGGCGCTTACTATTTGGAGGATGAAGAAGGACGGCAGCTGGATCGGCCATGGAGCGCGAATCATCTCCAGCCTTATCGAGCTGGATGAGAGGTGCACCGATGCAACTCATTTTTGTGTATATACTAGTCACCTATGTCCTTGTAATGCAGGAAGCAAAAATGATTCCAAGGATGGCTAGTGTGTCCGCCGAGCGGCTGTATTAAAAGTAGCCTTGAAGACCGTCGAGCTCCGACGTTAAATATCGAGAGACGAGCCAGCGTCTATAAACCCTCCGAGCGGAAGACCGTCGAGCTCCGACGTTAAATATCGAGAGACGATCCGGTGTCTATAAACCCTCCGAGCGGAAGACCGTCGAGTTCCGACGTTAAATATCGAGAGACGAGCCGGCGTCTATAAACCCTCCGAGCAGAAGACCGTCGAGCTCCGACGTTAAATATCGAGAGACTAGCCGGCGTTTATAAACCCTCCGAACGGAAGACCGTCGAGCTCCGACGTTAAATATCGAGAGACGAGCCGGCGTCTATAAACCCTCCGAGCGGAAGACCGTCGAGCCCGACGTTAAATATCGAGAGACGAGCCGGTATAAACCCTCCGAGCGGAAGACCGTCGAGCCCGACGTTAAATATCGAGACGAGCCGTCTATAAACCCTCCGAGCGGGAGACCGTCGAGCTCCGACGTTAAATATCGAGAGACGAGCCGACGTCTATAAACCCTCCGAGCGGAAGACCGTCGAGCTCCGACGTTAAATATCGAGAGACGAGCCGACGTCTATAAACCCTCCGAGCAGAAGACCGTCGAGCCCCGACGTTAAATATCGAGAGACGAGCCGGCGTCTATAAAACCTCCGAGCGGAAGACCGTCGAGCTCCGGCGTTAAATATCGAGAGACGAGCCGGCGTTTATAAACCCTCCGAGCGGAAGACCGTCGAGCTCCGACGTTAAATATCGAGAGACGAGCCGGCGTCTATAAACCCTCCGAGCGGAAGAGGTCAATAAAAAGGATACAATTGTCCAAGAAACTCGCCGTCAATATCGTTCGATCGTCCCTACATTCCGCTCGGCCCAGTACCCAAAGGTACTTCATCGGTGTCTAGCGAGCGATCTCTGCTATCAAAGCGGAATGTTGCATATTGGAAATATTACATATTTAGCCGAGCGGAAGGGCAACGCCAAATACTTGCATCTCATAATAGGCGAGCGGACAACACACATTAACTAGCAAAAGGACAAAGTACGCGAAAGGGAAATGTTGCATTAAAATTAAAACTTTAGGCCGAGCGGCCTAAGTACAAAAAAAGATCATTTTTTGGCCTAGTGGCCTAATTACATATAAAGACGTCTACTCAATGAAATCATAAAGGTGCTTGGGGATATTGTCCAAGAGTGCCACTTGATCACCGGCCGGAATAGTAGTGGACTTCGGAAGAATACCCTTAGACTTCAGATAAGTGGTGGTGGCGGTCATAGCCAAGTCGAAGGCTGTGTACATCCGCTCGCAGATTTTTTCAGAGAATTCAGGCGAGCGGATGTAGCTCTGTCTTAGGGCAGCGACCCGACTCGGCTCGGCCTCTTGATATTCTTTGAGGGCCGCCTGGGAGGCAGTAAGGGCCTCATTCAGGCGGATCGGCCCGCCTTCTCTCTATCAAGCTGCTCCGTCAGCTCCTTTACCTTCAGCTCCAGGCCCCGAGCCTCCACGTTCTTTTTCTCCAGATCGGAGATAGCGGTATTTTTCCGAGTGGTGGCCAAGGTTATTTTTGTGTCGAGTGACTTGACTTGTCGCTCAGACTCGGCCAAGGCATGGGCCTGATCGACCGTCTTTTTTTGCTCGGCCGGTAACAAAGCTTGAGCTTTCTTCAGCTCCTTTTGCAGCTCAGAATATGAAGGGCCGTGAGAGCCGGACGGACCGACTGCCGCCTTTAGTTGTCTCAGTTCTTCATCCACCATGGCTAGGCGGTTGGAGACTGTAATCTCCTCCACCCATCTCTGGCAAAAGAAAATTAAAATTGTTAGTGGCCAATCGGAAAGAATGCATACAAAACTTCGGAAAAAGCGAACTTACCCCCGTGGCCTCTTGCATGTGGCTATTGGCCAAGTTTCGGAGGGGGATCAACGCGATGCGCGCCCGAGCATCGACCCACATCTCAGCTAGGGGCCCTTTCAAGGTAATGGTGTGCTCGGGCCCGGCAGCAGCTCTTCATCGGAGATGAAGGGTTACCCGAATCGTGCGGCCATGACCGGGGTCGTCGACCGGGATCGAAGCCGGCGCAGAAAACTGGAATGAATGGTTGAGCGTGGACGAGGAGCGGGCGGAAGGGTGCCGACCGGAGTAGTCTCAATTGGAGCAGCCGGCTCATTCGTAAGGTGTCCTGACGAAATGGCTTCGACTGGCGCCTTGCCCCGAGCAACCGCAGTGACCCGCCTCGGATGGTTGGACCGCGGAGGTAGCCGATCAAGGGAGTCTCCACCGCGCCTTTGTAAGGATGTTCTTCCTCCCGAGCGGAACCTTCCTGGGGCGTTGGTTCTCCGGAGGTGGCTCATACGCTTTGTTGAGAAGCTTGAGCACCGACTCACCGAGTGCCGCCTCCTTCATGGGATCCGACCTATTGGATACCCCGCTTCCATTTCTTTGCCGCGGCCTGAGTCGCCGCTTTCTTCAAAACGCCGCCATCACCGAATCCATGACGATGTCCGCTACAAAGGAAAGAAATCAGTTAGCAATCAAAGCAAATGCCAAAGTAAAATTCTTACCGAAGACGGCAAGAGGAGTCCGTATGGGACTCAGTCGAAGATGTACATCACTCCTTCGTGAAGAAGCTTATTGATGTCAAGGCGCAGACCGGCTAGCATATTTGCAGCATGGAGGTAGTCCGGTCGGGTCTTGAATTTCTTCACCTCGGGAGTGGGGGGTAGGCTGACCTGCCACTGGGTCGGGAAGTTGGCCCGATCGGGCATACGGATGTAGAAAAAATAATCCTTCCAATGTTTATTGGAAGAGGGTAGTTTGTTGAAGAAGACTAAGCCGGGCCGAGCTTGGAACATGAAAGTACCCGTCTCAGCTTGTTTGGGATAATAGAAATAAAAAAAGACCTCTGGTCGGAGGGGGATGTTGTGAATCTTGAACAAAACAACAACACCACAGAGGAGACGAAAGGTGTTGGGTACCAGACTACCGAGCGGCACACCGAAAAAATTACAAACATCTATGATGAACGGATGTACAGGGAAACGCAGACCGGCGGTAAACTGGTCGGGGAAGACACAGAAAGCTCCGCGCGGCGGCCTGTGCGGCCGAGCGGAAGGACCGGCTAAACGAATTTCGAAATCTTCTGGGATTTCAAAATTGTATGTCAGAACATCGAAGTCCCGCTGTTCGAATCGGGACTGCATGGTAGTGTACCATGGACCGAGGGACTGGTCTTCAGGATGAGAAGAACTAGCCATGATCCGAGCGGGAGAAATCAAAAAGGCAGAAAGGTAGAAGAAAGATGGTATCAAGTGAAAAGAGCACCCCGGAAGCGAAAACCGGGGAGAGAAATGCGAAGAAAGTATCGGAGACGAGAAAGAAAAGGAGAGAATCTTACGGGAAAAAAAGAGGATCGATGGAAGAACACCGAGGATCAACGAAAGTAGGAGAACACGATCGCCGGAGCTCTAGAACGAGACGAATAACTGGGGGCACGCGCAAGGAGGAGTGAGGCAACGGTGGAGCAAATGAAGATTTTATAGGGTGGAGGCTGGGCGGCCTCCACCGTTGGATCCAGGTCACGGGAATCAAAGCGCACATCGTGCCGTCCATTTCGAACCACCTCGATCCCATCAAAGCACCACCGCCGCCGCCGTACGATGACGACAATTCGCCACGTGGCGTTTGGTCATTCGATGCATTTAATGAGCGCATACTCAGCCTTAATGTTGAAGATTGGCACGGGTCACGAGGAGATCCGAGAAAGGTTGCTGTTGACCAACCTTACAAGGTCATCCCTGCGGGAAGCCGATCGGAAGAGGAGTGCCTGAAGATGCCGCCCGACTAGGCTAGTAGTCCAGTCAGTCGGACTAATCGCCTCCTTCGACTAGACTTGAAGGGGAGGCAAGTGATCCGGTTGAACAGGGGGCCCCGTCCGGAGGAGTCAACGCCACGTGGAAGTCAAAGTAGCAGATGGCCGGGCGGAGAGGGGCGGGTCCAACCGGTCGGGCGGCCGGCCGGTGTCTAGTTGGTTAAAGGTATCTCGTCGAAAGTCAGGGTTCCGACGCTCAGCGGACAAGATCGCAGGGCCGATCGGATTGCACGCTCGGCCAGAGCCATCAGGTAGCACTGCTAACAGTCTCCACAAAGCACGTGAGTAAGAATCTCCCCAAGTAAACCACCGCATACGTCCGGCCGGATGTCGCGGAAGCCGGCCGGTCGGACTCTCTCCAGGGAGTAAGGGCAAAAGGACAAGGGACATCTTTTTCTGACAGCGGGTATGTTCCACATGTAGGCCATGCTGCAAATCTTATGACAGGGGGTTCCGCTGTCCCATCGAGGACAGGCTTGGACTGTAGCAGTATGGGTCAGGTAAGCTCACTGACAAGTCCTTACTAGGGTATGGGCCGCTGACACGTGTACACCTCGGTAGGTGTACACTCGCTTCTCTACCGCTCTATATAAAGAGCCTTATACTTCGCCGGAGGTATGCGTGAGACACCTTTGGAGCCACTTTTTTCACCACTTGCTTACCTGACTTGAGCGTCGGAGGGTCGACGCCGGGAACCCCTTCCCGGCCTGACTTCTGTGCAGGTTCGCCGGAGGTTCGTGCAACCAGTCGAAGATCCACGTCAGCCACCGGAGAGTGCCACGTGCTCAACGTCTGTTGGTTCATCATTCGGACAGGATCACCAGTAAAGGTTCCTTCCTACTAGATTAATTAAGAACTTAGGGGGTACATAACATTGAAAGTAATGATAAGATAATAAAATCCACAAAAGGTATGTTGAGCTCAAGATTTGATATGAAAGACATGAGCCTAACTGATGTGATTCTAGGAATCAAAATTCTTAGAACAATAGAAGGACTTGTTCATAGTCAGTCTTATTACGTGGATAAAATTCTTGAGAAATTCACCAATGATGATACTGCGTTGGCACGAACGCCGATAGATATGAGTCAATGAAAGGTGGTTACCCAGAGGAACGAAAGGTGGTTTATTTTATAGTGTTAGAGTGTATACTGAAAGCCTAAGCTTTTGTAAACATTTATTTTGAATAAAGAATTACATTTGGTCAAATTATCTACATTTAGTTGTAGTTGTTCAATTAATTTATATTGTAGATAACATAGTATGTGGTGCCACATACAGAAGATGATGTTATCAGTACCTTATAAATTATAAACAGCAGCTCACGACCAAAATGGAAAGGAGTAAACCATTGGAAGGTCGTAGTGTAATTAGGAATTAGTTTATCTTGACTATATAATTACACTAGTACACTTAGAGTGTATTGAGTAGGATCATTTGAGATTGTTTCTTTTATACTGACTTTATAAAGGAACAAATACCTCAGTTATTATGGAAGTGTGTGCTCTTAATCCTAATATAATAACAAGCACATATATTTGATATTTATTTCTTTAATTTATCAATGGGTGAGATTTAGTTCGATGAATCAATAAGCCCGATAAGTTGGGAAATGATATCACTTATAGTGTGTGTTGTTGATTATAGAAGGAAACTGTGTCCTAGTAATCTAGGTTGATAATGTCCCCAAGATGAGCTCATAAAGATTGTCATGTTAAACCCTGCAGGTGGACTTAGTCCGACATGACGATAAGGTTGAGTGGTACTATTCTTGGATTAAGATATTAATTAAATGAGTTGTCAGTAACTCACTTAATTAGTGGGCATTCGACGTCTTAAACACAGGGAGACTAACACACTCATAATAAGAAGGAGCAAAAAAAATGTAATTTGGGATTGATGTGGTAGTTCAATAATAGTTCTCTAGTGGTGATCCGGTGGTTAGAACACGGGACCCCATAGCGTGGGGTCAACGCCACGTGGAAGTCAAAGGGCCAGGTGGTCCATCGGAGAAGGGTGAGCCGACCGGACTCATGAGAGAAGGGCAGACCGACCGGCCAACCGGAGAAGGATGAGTCGGCCTCCCGACCGGCCGACCGATGAACATCCGATAATAAAAAGACGCCTTGACAGGGATCGGGGTTCCGACGCTCGATTGAACAGTAACGAAGGGCCGAGCGGACGTCATGATCGTCCAAAGGCAATGTAACATACTGCTAGTAGTCCCTACATAACATCTTACCGAAGATCTCCCCAGCATGCCGATGGAGAGAGAAGGTCGGACGTGAAGTAAGTGCCGTCCGACCAAGCGTAAGAAGAATGCCAGCCGGATGGACGCCCCAGTCCCACCGGCCGGACGGACGCCCCGTCCCTCCAGCCGGACGGACGCCCCGGCCTGTGGTCGGTAGAGGAGGACCAGAACATCTTATGACAGCTGTCAAGTCCTATGGCTAGGCCATACTCCAAGTCTGACAATGAGGTGTTCTGTTGTCCCATCGAAGACGGACTTGGACTGTAGTAGTATGGCGTCAGGTAAGCTTTCTGATAGACACGCACCGAGGTATGGGCTACGGACACGTATGCGCCTTGGTGGACGTGCAGGAGCTCTTTCATCGCTCTATATAAAGAGCCTTATACTTCGCCGGAGGTACGCGTTTGGACACCTTTGGAGCCACTTTTTTCATCTGCTTGCCTGACTTGAGCGTCGGAGGGTCGTCGCCGGGAACCCCTTCCCGGCCCGACTTCTGTACAGGTTCGCCGGAGTTTCTTGCAACCAGTCGAAGATCCACGTCACCATCCGAGGAGCGCCACGTGCCCAGCGTCCGTTGATTCAGCATTCGGGCAGGATCAAGTGGAATGAATTATTATTGATAAAATTAAGTTGTGTGTTCGGGACGAACACGGGATGCTTAATTTTATCGGGAGACCAAAACCAATTCCTCCTCTCGGTCCCTATCGTAGCCTCTTATTTTTAGAGTACTATACCCACCTATACCCACCTTCATACCCATGATAAGGGGGTCGGCCAAGCTAACTTATGGTTCAAGCTAGGGCCGGCCAAGCCTTGGTTCATGGGTGGCCGGCCCTAGCTTGAACCCAAGCTTAGGTGGCCGGCCCCCATTAAATTTAAAAGATTTTTAATTTTAAAATTTTCTTATGTGGAAGATATAATTTATTGAAGAGAATTAAAATTAAAATATCTCTTCTACAAAAGATTAAGAAAAGAGATTATATCTCTTTCCTTATTTGTAGATAGGAAAGATATTTTATTCTTTTTGAAAATTATTCACATGTTGAAAAATTAAAATTATAATTTTTTTTTATCAACCATGAAGGGATTTTAAAGGAAAATTTTATTTTTTAAAATTTCCGAAGACAAATAAGGAAGTTTTAATTTGTTGATTGAAACTCTCATAATTTGTCCTTTTGATTGTGGCCGGCCATTGTATGGATAAAGAGGAAGTTTTATTTAATTCTTCCCAATTAATTCATGTCAAGGAAAGTTAAGGAAATTTTATTATAATTAAATTTCCTTATTTGCCAAAGCTAAGGAATATAAAAGAGGGGGTTGGAATGCCTTCATGAGACACAACCTCTATTATTCTCTCCCTCTTTTCCTTGGTGTTGTGGTCGGCCATCCTCTCTCCCTCTCTTCCTCTTTGTGGTGGCCGAAACCTTCTCTTGCTTGGAGCTTTTGTGGTGGCCGGATACTACTTGGAGAAGAAGAAGAAGAAGGAGAGAAAGCTTTCATCCCTTGGAGTTTGGTTGGCGTTTTTTCTTCATCCTTGGTAAAGCTTTTGATTTGGCCGAACCTAGCAAGGAGGAGAAGAAGGTGCTTTGGTGGTCCTCATCTTGGAAGATCGTTGCTCACACAACGTCCGAGGTTAGAAGAGGAATACGGTAGAAGATCAAGAGGTCTTTCTAGAAGGTATAACTAGTATTTTTCCTTTCCGCATCATACTAGTTATTTTTGGAAATAATACCAAATACAAGAGGCATACGATTTTAGTGTTTCGAATTTGTTTTCGATGTAATGTTCTTTTGTTTTTCTTTTCCTTGTGATTTGATTGTTCTTTTCGGTTGACCTAATGTTATTTTAGGAAATTAAATATTAGCTTTCCTTAAAAGGTTTTGTCTAGTCGGTGGTGGTTGCTCCCATATCCAAGAAGGTCATGTGTCTTGCCACGTCAGTACTGGGAACCAATTATGGAAATTAATATTTAATGGAATTAATAACCTAGGTGATTTAGATCGAACGTGTTAAGTTCCGCAGGAGATCCAAGTCAAAACATAAAAGAACAAATAGATTAAATTTGGATCAAACGTGTTAAGTTCCGCAGGCGATCCAAGTTTAATTTAAAAGAACGCATGGTAGCTAAGAAAAAGGTTCAGACCTTTGTACAAAATTTTTGTACAGTGGAACCATTAGGTTTTCCGAGTAGCAACCAACATATAGTCCTAAAGACTAGAAGGTCATTGTTAACACCAATGCCCAGTTTTTAGAAGATGACTATATAATGGACCACAAGCTCAGTAGCAAAATTGTTCTAGAAGAACTTAGAGAGGACACGTCTACTTTAGTACCAACAGTACAAGATGAAGTACCACAAGAGACTGCAACACGTGTCACACATGATACACAACCACCGACAGTGTCTCGTCGTAGTGGGAGGGTTGTAAGGCAACCTGAGAGATTCATGTTTTTGGGAGAGTCTTCAGACTTGATCCCGGGAAAACATGAACCTGATCCCCGGACATATGACGAAGCACTCCAAGATATAGATGCAGTATCTTGGCAAAAGACAATGAATTCAAAAATAGAATCTATGTATTCTAATAAGATCTAGGAGCTTGTAGAACCACCTGATGGTGTAAAAGTCGTTAGATGCAAGTGGATCTACAAAAGAAAAGAGGGACAGACGGGAAGGTAGAAACCTTCAAAGCAAGGCTTGTTGCGAAAGGATACACTCAGAAAGAGAGAATCGATTATGAGGAGACCTTTTCGCCGGTAGTCATGCTTAAGTCTATTCGGATACTCTTATCCATTGTCGCTCATATGGATTATGAGATTTGACAAATGGATGTTGATCCGACGGTTAGAACAGGGGACCCCCATTTTGAGGGGTCAACGCCACGTGGCCGACCGGAAAAGGAGGGGCCAACCTCCCGGTCGGCCGATCGGTAAATAACCAATGGGAAAAGGCGCCCCGACCGGCGTCGGGGTTCCGGCGCTCGATTGAATAGTAACGAAGGGCCGAGCGGAAGTCATGCTCGACCGTAGACATAAAAGTAACATACTGCTAGCAGTCCCCACATAGCACCTTACCGAGGATCTCTCCAGCATACCGATGCATATGGAGGGCCGGACGTGATGTGAGTGCCGGCCGGCTGGACAGGAGATGAGGGCCGGCCGGCCGGAAGCCCTGGCATGTAGTAGAGAGAGAAGGACAATGAACATCTTATGATAGCTGTCAAGTCCTATGACTAGGTCATACTCCAAATCTGGCGGTAAGGTGTTATGCTGTCCCATCGAAGACGTGCTTGGACTGTAGCAGTATGACGTCAGGTAAGCTTTCTGACAGACACATACCGAGGTATGGGCTACGGACACATATGTGCCTCGGTGGGCGTGCAGGAGCTCTTTCACCGCTCTATATAAAGGGTCCTCACCCTTCGCCGGAGGTACGCATTCTACAAGCTTGGGAGCCACCCTTTTGTTGTCCGTTTACTTGACTTGAGCGTCGGAGGGTCGCCGCCGGGAACCCCTTCCCGGCCCGACTTCTTTGCAGGTTCGTCGGAGTGCCGTCCGACCGGCCGAAGATCTACGTCAGCGACTCGGAGAGCGCCCCGTGCCCAGCGTCCGTTGATTCAGCATTCGGACAGGATCAGTCTACATTTAGTTGTAGTTGTTCAATTAATTTATATTGTAGATAACATAGTATGTGGTGTCACATGCAGAAGATAATGTTATCAGTACCTTATAAATTATAAACAGTAGCTCACGACCAAAATGGAAAGGAACAAACCATTAGAAGGTCGTAGTGTAATTAGGTATTAGTTTATCTTGACTATATAATTACACTAGTACACTCAGAGTGTATTGAGTAGGACCATTTGAGGTCGTTTCTTTTATACTGACTTTATAAAGGAACAAAGACCTCAGTTATTATGGAAGTGTGTGCTCTTAATCCTAATATAATAACAAGCACATATATTTGATATTTATTTCTTTAATTTATCAATGGGTGAGATTTAGTTCGATGAATCAATAAACCCGATAAGTTGGGAAATGGTATCACTTATAGTGTGTGTTGTTGATTATAGAAGGAAGCGTGTCCTAGAGATACTAGGTTGATAATGTCCTCAAGAGGAGCTCATAAGGATTGTCATGTTAAACCCTGCAGGTGGACTTAGTCCGACATGACGATAAGGTTGAGTGGTACTACTCTTGGACTAAGATATTAATTAAATGAGTTGTCAGTAACTCACTTAATTAGTGGAAATTCGATATCTTAAACACAGGGAGACTAACACACTCATAATAAGAAGGAGCCCAAAAATGTAATTTGGGATTGGTGCGGTAGTTCAATAATAGTTCTCTAGTGGAATGAATTATTATTGATAAAATTAAGTTGTGTGTTCGGGGCGAACACGGGATGCTTAATTTTATCGGGAGACCAAAACCAATTCCTCCTCTCGGTCCCTATCGCAGCCTCTTATTTATAGAGTATTATACCCACCTATACCCACCTTCTATATCCACCAATAAGGGGCCGACCAAGCTAGCTTGGGAACCAAGCTAGGGCTGGCCTAGGTATAAGATTGGGTGGCCAGCCCTAACTTGAACCCAAGCTAGTGGGGGCCGGCCAAATTAAATTAAAAAAGAAATTTAATTTTAATTTTTATTATGTGGAAGATATAATTTATTAAAGAGAATTAAAATTAAAATATCTCTCTTGTAAAAGATCTACAAAAGATTAAAGAAAGAGATTAGATCTCTTTCCTTATTTGTAGATTGGTGAGATATTTTATTTTCTCTTTAAAAATTATTCACATGTTGTAAAATTAAAATTATAGAAATTTCTTTTTTATCAACCATGAAGAGATTTGAAGAGAAATTTTATTTTTTAAAATTTCCGGAAACAAATTAGGAAGTTTTAATTGTTGATTGAAACTTGTCCAATTTTGTTTCCATTGATGTGGCCGACCATAAGATTTCAATTGGGGAAATTTTATTTTATTTTTCTCAATTAAATTATGTCAAGGAAATTGAGGAAATTTTATTGTAATTAAATTTCCTAATTTGCCTAGGCCAAGGAATATAAAAGAAGGGGTGAGGGTGCCTTCAAGAGATAACCTTTATTATTTTCTCTACCTCTTTTCCTTGGTGTTGTGGCCGGCCATCATCTCTTCTCCTCTTCCTCTTTGTGGTGGCCGAAACTCTCTATTGCTTGGAGCTCTTGTGAAGGCCGGATACTACTTGGAGAAGAAGAAGAAGAAGGAGAGAAAGCTTGCATCTCTTGGAGCTTGGTTAGTGTTTTGATTTTCTTCCTTGGTGAAGCTTCTTTCTTTGTGGCCGAACCTAGCTAGGAGGAGAAGAAGGTGGTTGGTGGTTTCTCATCTCGGAAGATCGTTGCCCACACAACGTCCGAGGTTAGAAGAGGAATACGATAGAAAATCAAGAGGTCTTTCTAGAAGGTATAACTAGTAGTTTTTCCTTTTCTGCATCATACTAGTTATTTATGGAAATAATACCAAATACAAGAGGCTTACGTTCTAGTATTTCGAATATGTTTTTCGATGTTGTGTTCTTTTGTTTTATTTATCCTTGTGATTTGATTGTTCTTTTCGGTTAACCTAAAGTTATTTTAGGAAATTAAATATTAGCTTTCTATAAAAGGTTTTGTCTAGTCGGTGGTGGTTGCTCCCATATCCAAGAAGGTCATGTGCCTCGCCACGTCAGTACTGGGAACCGATTATGGAAATTAATATTTAATGAAATTAATAACTTAAGGCGATTTGGGTCGAACGTGTTAAGTTCCGCAGGAGACCCAAGTCAAAACCTAAAAGAACGAATAGATTAAGTTTTGGATCAAACGTGTTAAGTTCCGCAGGCGATCCAAAATTTAATTTAAAAGAACACATGGTAGCTAGGAAAAGGTTCAGACCTTTGTACAAAATTTTTGTATAGTGGAACCTCTAGGTTTTCCGAGTAGCAACCAACAAGCTCTCCACCTCATTCTCTCCTTTGTCGTGCAACTCCTGCTCGGCAGAGTGCCTATGATAGTGATCGGGTGTCACTCAGTTCGTCGTGACCACCAATTCTTGGTGGGGTTCACGGTCAGGCCGTTGTATCCTGGGGAGCAGACGACCCGAGTAAGCTTCGAAGCACAGCCGGAGGTGAGGACGAATTTGTTTCAAGGAAACTGCGACTCTTGCATGCCTCGGTCAGCCCACCCTGTGCTTGGCCGACCTGCCCCGCTCGGCCGATCTGCCCTCCGATCGGCTGACCTGCTCGCTCGGCCGATCCGACCTGTCCTCTCGGCCAATCCACCCTCCGCTCGTTCGATCCGCCCTCCGCTTGGCCAATCCGCCCTCCGTCGACCGATCTGCCCTCCGCTCGGCCGATCCACCCTCTATTAGGCCGAATCGCCCGCTCGGCAACACAGATCTAGTGCTTGGCCGATCTGCTCGCTCGGCAACATAAATCTGGTGCTTGGCTGATCCGCCCTGTGCTTGGCCGACCTGCCCTCTTGACCGATCCGCCCTCCGCTCGACCGATCCACCCTCTGCTCGCCCGATCCGCCCTCTGCTTGACCGATTCACCCTCCTCTCGGCGGACTTGCCCGCTCGGCTGATCCACCCTCTGCTCGACCGATCCGCCCTCCTCTCGGCCGACATGCCCGCTCGGCTGATCCACCCTCCGCTCGGTCGATCCGCCCTCTACTCGGCCGAACCGCCCGCTCGGCAACACAGATCTGGTGCTTGGTCGATCCGCCCGCTCGGCCACATAGATATGGTGCTTGGCTAATCCGCCCTGTGCTTGGCCGACCTTCCCTCTTGGCCGATTTGGCCTCTCGGCCGACCCACCCTCCGCTTGGTCGACCTGCCCTCTCGGTCGATCCACCTGCTCGGTAGCACAGACTAGCGCCTCAACTGATCTTCTTGCTTGACAATTCTTCGGCTCGTAGCAGAAATCAACCCCTACTGATAGCCTGAGATTATCCGCTCAGGTTATCTTGATTGTAAGTTAAATTTAATTAAAACAATTTAAATTCAACTAATATCCTGTATATCTATGATAATAAATTATTTATATCTAATATTATATAATTAAAATTATAGATGATAACTTGGATCCAATAACACATATTGAGAAGCTCGCTGAAGACATCAATATCTTTTCCTCTGAATTTTGACACTTTAAAAGTTTGAATTAACGCTAAATGAACATTGTCGTGCCTTCAGTATTTATTATTACATCAATCACTTTTTGGCCATTAAATTACGCTTTTTTAGCTAAAACATTAAATATTATTACAAGCTAAAATTTGCACGATTCTAAAAAAAAATGAACTAGGACATTTGGAAGGGTCGTATAGGAATATGTATCCAACATATGTACAGAGTAATAAATCTCTATATAAATTTTTTTTATTCTGTACATCCGATTAGTGTATACTCCTAGATAATCCGAACGTCTCTATTTTTAAAAATAAATTTGGACATCCAGGAGAAACTCCGAACATCTGAACATGTGAGAATTGCTCAGGAATATTCACATGTACAAACTAACCACCTCTATATAAACTTTTATTAATTTATACATCCATTCGATATATATTTTTTGGATGATGTTCATGTGTCTGGACGTCCCGATTTCCACCAATAAATTTTTTAAACCGTAAATATATTAATTTTTTCTTGTCCGCACCTCTAAATAAATTGGGCATAAAAAACTAAGTACAACTATGGATAAAAATACACTGGACACGTGTAACGTCTTTTAGCCGTTGGCGGGGCTGGACGGCTCCTCTCATTCGGCTACGGCTGGAGATTCATCGGCGTTTACATTTATTGCGGATTTGCCGGTCGGTAGATGTGACCATTCCGGGCAAGGATTCAGGGACCGATCCAAATCAAAATTTGGCACCGAGCGTATTTTAAATGCTAATAGGGGTTGGCGGAATCCAACGGCGCAGGATGCGGTTGGGTTGGATCGCCAACCCTACCCACCGTTGATTTGGCATCAGTCAGTGGTCCGTTCGGCCGGCCGACCAGCAGCTCCCGTCGCGGAAATGTCCAGCTCATCGGGTGGTCCCACCGCGGACGGTAGCTCCGGATTTGATTCCAAATTCATAAAAATTGGACGAGGGAGACACTCCAATTTGTCCGCTGCTGCCTCTTCTCTTTCTTCCTCTGCTTTTAACACTTTGGTCCCTGTTGTATTATTATATTATATATTTCAGTACGGACTCGTCTTTTTTCCGGATCCGCCTCTTTTCACTATATAAAGCTGCTGCCGCTCCGCGTCTTCTGCCACCGTGTGCCGGAGACGAAGACTAGGTCTACAGGACGGGATTCGATGGAAGAATCCGGCGGCTGGAAGAGGGGCCGCGACGAGGGAGGGGAGAAGGGGAGCTCGCCGGAGGCCAAGCGCTTCCGCGACGATCTCCTCCGCAGTATCCTCGAAGGCGACGACGACGCCTCCGGAAGCGAGGTTGCTTCCGTCATGAAAAGTCTCGAGGAGGAAATCTCGCTCCCCTCCGCGCCGGTCCCGGGATTGGCGGCTTCCGACCAGCCCGACTTGGGGTACCTTCTCGAGGCCTCCGACGACGAGCTCGGCCTGCCGCCGGCGGCGTCGAGCTCGTCAGGCGTAGGGTGCGGCGCCTCCGAGGCGGCGATAGCCGTTGGAGATGGGGGAGAGGTGGATGGCGTTGAGTTTGGCCAGATCTGGGGGTTCGCTGACGAGATGGACGGATACAGTGGTCTCGGGTGCGGGATCCGGCCGGAGGATAAAGTGGAGGCGGCGGCGGAGGGCCTGGTGTACGATGCTGGGCTCTTTAATTACTCCGACGATCTTTACGCGCCGTCCGATTTGCCGGAGTTCTCGTGGCGGTATTGAAGATTCCGGCAGCCGGGAGGCTTTGGGGAAACGACAGTCTGTAAATTTTACGTTTAGATGGAAAAAAGAAACCGAAAGAAAAAAAATCTATATCTAAAAATTACAGAAATCAAACTCCTGCTTTTCTTAAATTTCCCAAAGACATAAATCGATCGTGTACCTTCAAATTCTTAAATTATTCTTAAAATATTCCTTCAAATCAAATTAATAATAATAAAACATATTTGGATGAATAATTTATTTCTATTATAATTTCTACTTTAAGTCTTTAACAAAGCTATTAATGGGGACGAAGTTCTTGGTTTAGTATGACTTAAATATCATTCTAAGACAAAAAAAAAAAAAAAATTATCCTCTCATGACGATCTAATGTTAACATATGAAATGTTAACATCATGAGTATACGGAGATACAATTTTATTCACACTATTAAATTTTCATATGTAATTTGTCAACCTTTTAGTTTTGGGAGTATTCACATTATTAAAATTCTTTTCATACTTATCCGTATTTAACGGATTAGGGACGGATCTAGTGAGGGACGGTATTGACGATTACTCTCTTTATTGGTGATGGAGATTTTATCTGTGAAGATAAAGAATATCATCTTTTATTTTCCGTATAAAAATAAATTTTTTATATTTAAATTTTTGGATCTACCATTTACCAAGGCCCTGATCCATTATAACGAATTATGATAGATAAAATTTAATGAATCCCACCTACTAAACAAGCAAGGGCCTATGCCTAATCCTGATCCAGAGGTTCCCGCCTGACTTGGAAGCGGCATGAATCATGGCGGATGGAACTTAACTTTCGACGAGTAAAATCACTATGTTTATCCATTAGACCATCTCCAATGCACATCACCAAATTTGGTGCAATTTTCACATCAAAATGGTGATATTTCAACATCAAACACTATTTTAACTCCAACCCATCATCACCATATCACACCAAAAAGAAATATTCTTTAGAATATTCTATAATTCTTATTAATTTTTTTTATATGATAATTATTATATTTAAAATTAATACTTCTTAATATTTGATATTTTAAATTTTTTAAAATTTAGTATCCAACTAATTAATATATATATATATATATATAATTTTTATTTTTAATTAGTGATCTTCCTGAATATTAGTATTATAATATTATTAAAGTAATTTTAAGTTTATGTGTGCTTTAATAGTATCGTTTGTACCATGTACTTGTTTGTTAAGCTTAGTTAATTATGTTTTTAAATTTATATTAGTAATATTTTAATTTAATGTCATTACTATCTTTATTTTGTATGTCAATATAATGGGTAATGTATTGTATATTTATGCATATCAAAAAATTTAATATTTTATTGTATTATGTTTATGAAATTAGTGATAATTTATAAATGTAATTATAATTAAAATATATTAAATAAAATTAAAATAATAATTTTAATAAATTAAATATTTACAAATATACATAATAAAATTTAAATATTCTATTAAATGCACTTAATTTAAATTTATAATAAATAATAATTACATTTAATTATACTATAAATAAAGAAAAAGAAAATAATAATTATTAATTAATTACATTTGATTTTATAATAATATAATAACAATAAAAATAAAAAAATCTCTCCATCACCAAATATGGTGATGTGAATAGTGCACCACCAAATATGGTGTTGCACTATTCACATCACCATATTTGGGATGGGTTTTGGTGTATGGGTTGGAATAATTTGGTGTCAAATTGACACCAAATTTGGTGTTTTGGTGATGGATTGGAGATGCCCTTAGATTTCAACACAGTTGAAGTTGACAGAGTGCATTCTGGATTAGGCTATTAGTTTGCAATATTTATAAATAAGTCCATTATGTTTTAGAAATCACAAGTTGGTCCTCGAAATAACAAGAAGCCAAGATGGTCATACACCACCAGCGAAAACGAATGGTGGCACATTTCTTCGTTTTACGTGGCTAACTCGAATCTCCATTCCAGGTTTCCACAGGGTATACATGCTGACAGAATGCTTAAACTCTTCCACAGTTGCCCTTATGTCAAATTGTCCACCTTCCTCTACCGCTACTCCTTGCTTTCTCTGAAGGCCCATAAAGTAACAGCAATGAAAAGGTCTAGATCTGTCTGAAAAATCACGCGGACAAGGGTGACACTGAAGCATGCCAAAAGTGTGCCTTTCAATCTGTGAAAGAAGTTCCAAGTTGTTAAAAACCAATTATTTAACAACCAAATACATATACTTCAATTTAGTTGTTTACCTTTAGAGTCAATTTACAAAGACGCGATTCCACCCAACCTTTCCAGTTCCTAAGGTCCGAATCATTTTCAGCAGTCATATCAATCTCCAGATAATTTTTGTAGGCTTCAAAAAAGGGAAAAGGCTCAAACAGACGATCCCAGTCAGCTTTGCTAGCCTCCATTGCCTGACACATTGTCCACCATAAGACACTTTGAAGATAGATAAAACTTGTCAACAAGATTGGTTAATTATGACATGGATACAGTTGATTAACTATAGTAAAACACTGGCTTACTACTGTAGACAACAGACATCAAATTCATGCAAATTTATATGCTATCAATTGGAAATAGTAAAGTTATATAACATAATTTACCTCACATATTTGATTTCCGCGTCGAAACTCTTCCATCATGACATACAATGTGCTCGATGATACATTGTAGCTAGAATTCATACAAGGATATGCAGGTGTTATTATGGGCATTTGATGAAGTCTGTCTCTCATGTTTCTTCTTGGATCCCACATAGGAAGACCAAGAGTGCCCTCTTGAAGCTCACAAAGCATCACAGGATTTGGCCATCGCCACTGGGTGTAAACACGGAAAAAGCATGATACCAGCATGCTTGGCAGTGCATTTGGGTACAATTGGCATATTCGAGCAACAAGTAATGCACAATCTATGCCACCAAGGAACCCCATAACCTGGCAAAACTTAAGGAAAAATCATGAGGAAAAACTATCGTGTGGTGAAGGAAAAAGATACCAACGTAAAATATGATAAAGATACATTTGAGTATACTCCACGACGCTTTGCCCAAAACCTCATGCAGCGCAAAGTTGTGCGAAAATTCTGGAGCAAACAAAATAAAATGTATAGAATTTATAAGATCGCACAAAAGTACAAATTGGGTAACTCAAAAGAAGGTATACATGTTTGCTATTTGTTTTACGGTTCATGACTTCTAAAATTCAGGGGACTATGGCAAAGTGGCACCTGAATATTTGGCACCAAGCGTAAAATTTGTTCAGTGTCTTTGCACTGATTCAAACTGCGAACACTCTGCTCATCAACATTTTGTAATATTGAGTCATGTGAGATATCTAGGTCCTGAAAGGCAAAGATATGAGAAATTATAAACAACTGAGAATATAACAATGCTACAAAAGAACATTGAATCAGATTTAGTAATTCCAGAAAAGAAGAGATAGCCAGACACCCAACGCGCATGCAATCAGTATAGGCGCCATAATAGGATCACACATAATGAAATACATAACTACTGAATATTTAAACTCTTTACGCAAGATATACCAAACTGCATCCCCAATTCTAACCCACTAGCAAGTTAACATGAATTTATCATGGCAAAAGGATATGAAGACAAACTTTCTCAACCACCAAAGGAAAGGTTTGACACCATAAAGCAAAATCTTCTTCACACAGTAATAAAAGAACCGTTTGAAGGAAAAAAAGGAGAACTTACTTCAGGAATGACCCAAAGTGATAGTTTAGCATATAGAAGATATATGGAAACTCCATTGAGCTTAAACTTCATTACAGGGACATAAGCATCTGGAATAGGGTGCAGTTCTGTTACTTGTGGCATCTCAAACAACATGTTATGCAGTTCTGTGAAGAAATCTTCCTGCAAAACCATTAAAACATTCAAACATAGGTTGTAGATACAAGTACTTATTTCAAATCTACAGCAACACAGCCATTAAGTTGTATACAAATTGCTCATGTCAAAAAAAGTGAAAAAAAACAAAACAACAATATCTAAAGATAGATATCAATCTATAAATCTTACTTCTCTAGTAACTTGTCGTGGACCCACACACAAAGTGTTTATATCCTCACCAGGCCCGTGCACCTAAGATTAAGAAAAAAAAGAGAGAAATTAGAGAGCATCACACATCATATAGAATAGGCACAAACTCAGAAATTTTCAAAATGCTCTAACTATTTCTAATAAACAAAAATGTAAAAGTAAATTTGGGGCCTAATCCTCTCATTATCAATCACGTCCAAAATAACACAAAAAATGTATGAACCTTTCACGATAGTTCCTCATATCCTACTGGATAAAAATGGTTTCATGTGATGAAAATCGGTGTTTAACTAGCAGCAAAAGTGGCACAAAATTGCAGAATTTTATAGAAAGATGAGAGCACCCCAAGTCGGTAAGATCCAAAAGTAAATATCTTTGCATTTGCCTCTTGGACAGATACTTCATTGAATCCCTTAGCCCTGCTAACTTTCTTTACCCAAAGCTTCACAATCTACAAAAACTCAAAAAACATTAATACCAGAAAAAAGAGGCGAAGAATATAAAAAAGGCATCAGTAATAGATGTCCAACCTGCTCCAATTTTTTCGGAACCTCTTCTCTGGAGACTGCTTCTTCCATACTTTCATACAACCCAACATGCTCAATATACTGATGAAAATATTACAACAACACAGTCATTGACAACAAGTTTAAGGGAAATCATCTGGTTTACAAGGTTGAACCTTTTCCAGCTCCTGTGTCTTGATGAGATCATACTCTGTCGGCCCACTCCACGCGATTGGCTCAGTGACCCCAAGATGACCGTTAGTCTGTTTAACGACTCCAGAGTTCTCCATGGGTGATAGATAACCCTTGCTTGCCAAAAAGATCTAAAGTTTTATATTTCTGATATGCACCGTGCCTGGTCAATAGAATTACTGAACTAAATCAAAACCCTACACCTCTTGATTCAATTACAGGAAAAAAATTGAACTCTTAAAATATTTTTTATCCTAAATTTCATACAATAAGCATCTAGAGATGACACTATAACACCATCTAGGAATGACTACTTACAAATGCAAAGACACAAGTAATCCATTCAGTTCAAATGGAGACTTATTTCAAGATATTGATATCAAAGCCTAAGCACAACAATGCACCCAAAACTAAATAACCATCAACAAGATTTTTTTTTTTTTTAAAAAAATGAACCAAATATTAGACAATTGAAGAAAATAGGAGAGATCCTCTGGAAGAAAACTTACCGCGATGGCGTTGCTTCTCGCACCCTTGCTCAGCCTCGCCGATGGGAACCGCTGGCGATGCCGATCTAGTCTTCCCAGTGGATAAATCGAAGGAGGAGGCGGAGAACTCTAGCGAAATGTGGGAGAATGATCCGGGGAGAACGACGGCGAAGACCAAGAGGCGAGTTGTAGTATAAGACGCAAAAGACCGGGTTGATCTAACTGAAGTCGTTGGCTGGTAAAATCAGTGTTGAGAAAATCGGACAGGACTGGCCGGTCCGATCGGTCGAATCGTGAATCGATCTGTGATCCGATTCGGTCAATCATTAAAGTCCAAAAAATAAAAAAATCAGTTAAAATCGATCAAAACCATTTAAAATTGGTTAAAACAGTTCAAAATCACATGTTTAAATAGGATTGAAGTATCAATTTTAATTATTGAAGCATTTTATATATATATATAACTAACTGTTGAACCATCAATTTGACCGGTCAAACTTAAAAAATCTACGATCCAATTATCTCACCGGTTCAATGACTGATCCGGTTTTCAAAACATTAGATAAAATAAATTTTATTAAGTGAAATAAATAATTTGAACTAAATTCACTATAATAATTATTTGAGAAAAAATAATAACAGATTATTTTTAAAAAATATATATATAATTTTTATAATACAATTCATTTAGATAAGATATGAAAGATGCATCTTTTCTTATCTCTCTTCTCAAACCCTTGCTCATATTGGATTCTTTATTGAACAACATTCTTGTCTGAAACAACATCTAGACACCTTAAATTAAACATATCGAAACATTGCGTTGACATCATGAAAGAACATCTATCTATATTTACTTGCTCTAAATTTAAACATCTAAATGTGTATCGTTTATGTAGTCACTAGAGCAGCTATGTTCAAGCATATCTGAACTCTCTGAGCTTTCGGTCTCAGTGATCTCTACCATTTCAATTTCTGATGGAAACAAAAGGGAAGGCTTCGGTGGCAATGCCAGATCTTCCAAACTCCCTTCCAACAGTTCTACAACTTTATGCATAGAAGGCCGATCGTCTGGCTTTATTTGTATGCACCACAATCCTACAATTGCTAGCTTTTTCGCCAACACTGATTCGATTTCTTCTATTTCAACATCAATTATTATGTCCTCACCTTTCAGCACCTGATCATAGAGCCAAGCAGGGAAGTAGAACTCACTCGACTGTTCCTCAATAGCAACCACTTGTGGTTCATTGATGGCCCCTATGATCTCCAAAATCATCCTCCCGAAACTGTAAACATCAGACTTATAGGAGATGCGTCCTAAGCTTCTATACATCAGTTCAGGTGCAATGAAACCAAAAGTCCCTTTGGGAGTAGACACTGAGACCGCACTATTTCCGGCCGGGTAGAGCTTTGCTAATCCAAAATCTGAAATCTTTGGTGTGAAACTCGCATCAAGTAGAATGTTGTGAGGCTTGATGTCAAAATGAAGAATCTGCATTTCGCAACCGCGGTGCAGATACTCGATCCCTCGAGCTACTCCAAGAGCAATGTCATACATTTTTTCTAGCCCAAGAGCACCACTTTTAGTTTGTTCTTGTCGCTTGGTGTAGATGTACTTGTCCAAAGAACCATTTTGCATGTAATCATATACTAGTGCCCTTTTGGATCCCTCGTAGCAAAAGCCTATGAGACGGACCACATTGACATGGTGAACCCTTCCGATCGTTGCAACCTCGTTGATGAATTCTTCGCCGTTGTTGTCTCTCGACTTGCCTAACATCTTCACGGCAACCATGTGACCATTAGTGAGTGTACCTTTATAGACAGTTCCAAATCCTCCTTGTCCTAGTTTTGACTTGAAGCCTCTTGTCATCTTCTTGATACTGCTGTAGGAGTACCTAGTTGGAGTTAGATTCTTGTACTTTGCAAGAAATAGCTCGATCTTTTCATTCTTTTTGAGATATTTCTTCCATAGATTCTTGTACTTTTCAAGAAACAGCTCAATCTTTTCATGCCTTTTGAGATACTCCTTCCATAGATTCTTGTACTTTTCAAGAAATAGCTGGATCTTTTCATTTTTTTTGAGATATTCCTTCCACAATTTATAGAACAAGTAGGAGAGTAGGCACAACATTCCTGGTGCACCTCGAATAGCCCAAACACAACCTAAATGAAACATAAAAATTTGAATTCGTCCATATATATTACATATTTCAGAGGTAGATCATGTAGGCATATCTTCAAGAATTATACCTGCTATTTCGAAGAACTTCAATGCATTATCTGAGTATGTGAGAATCAACATGCACATTTTAAAAAGATTGATTAGATAATATGCTAAAATTTAGTTTTTTTGCAGCAATTTCAAAAGTTAGAAAAGAAAGCATAAGCATAGTCAGCTTATTGAAGCATTACCTCTTAGTAGTCTTCTCAAGTGATTAAAGAAACCTACAAGTTGAAATTGAAATCAATAATTGATATGCAATTCAAACGGGATGATTTATTTTTCATTATTTTGCATCATTACTAGAGATGGAGAATTGATCAGCTAAATTACATGCATTTAATTCGACTGATCCAAATAAAAATTGAAGCTTACAAGATTTGACTGACCCATCTCTAAGCTCAAACTCACTAATTCCACTGACCTGACAAGTCTAACCAACCATCTAGATGCAATCTATCCAACTAATGATTTGCTTAGATTAACTAGTTCACTGATCTAATAGGCCAGCAAGACTCACACAATCAATCCACTCAGCTTGATTGGACCAGAGCTAAGAAAATTAGTTGGCTAGATTGATACTTTATTAATATTATGAAAATAGAATGGAGTTAATTTTTCAACTCTTAAAATAAGAAATAGATTTCACTTCAATTGTAGATTCATAAGAAAAACCAATCATTTTGATTATCTATACAATAGATGGACTACAATAGATTATTCATTGCAAGGGATGATTCCACCTCAAATTCCACCTAACTCAACACGCCCTTAGGACAATGCTACTGGGGTGTTGGCTAAGTTTTTCTTTCCATTTTGTATTTCTATTCATATTTTCTTCAATTTATGCCTAATGTCATTGCCTTGCATGTTAATTTACTTTTACATTCCCAATCATCTAACATTTTGAACTAACATTATACTTTAAAGAGATGTATCAACTAGATAGATTTTAAATATCTTAATCTTAAAGCTACAGAAAGCTGTGCTTGTAAAAGATTTTTAAAAAATGTACAGTGACAGAGGCTAAGCAAGAAGTTGGTTAAACTGCTTACAGTGCTTGGATTGGAATGCGCTGTGGCAAGGATTATAGCACCAGTCTGAATCATCATAATCATAAAAAGACTCGCGATATATGCAGCTTCCACCAGCGTCTTCACATATGGGGCACTGGAAAGCCTTCCAAGAAACTTGAAAACCAAGAACTAAAGCAGTGGACCAAATGTCCAAATAGGAAGCCCCGTCTTCAATGGAAGAATCCACTAAATTATAAGAGTAGCTACAGAACCGTCTGTAGTCGGGTACGGACGTGTCTTGAAGCCTAACATAGTGGTGCTCATCGGTGGAGTCTACAGTGCAAGGGCTTGTCGTTAAATATGACGTATCATCATTTACTGGCTGCTGGCAAATCACGAACGAGACGACAGTTGTAATTGGATATGGGATGTAGTTGATATCATATCTATCCACCGATGAAGATAACGAGATTGGCCAAGAAGAGCAGTTGTTGATGCGTAGACCAGGATCGAGCAGTCTCATGGTTTGGTTGTGGTATGAGATTGATACAACTTGAAAATTTTGGCTGCTGTAGTTTACGAGGGTGCGGTTGTGCTGGCAGAGCAGCTCGTACTGGGGCATCCCGCAGTGGCTTGGATCATCCGGAAGCCGGAAGGGGTAGCTGATATTGGTGATGCTGCCACATGAAGAAACACACTCACTTCCTTCGATGGAGGTGCAAAACCCCAAAAAGAGGATGAAGAGAAAGGAAGAGGAAACAACTACAAGGAGACGGAGTGGTGGACTTTTGTGATTCATGTTCAGAGGAGATTTCAATCAAACAACTCCGGAAGTAGGAGATGATAATAATACAAAGGCAAGCGCCACAATTTGGATGTAAGAGTAATTAGAGAACTAAATATTGGAAGCAGATAAATAATGGACTAGTTTAGTAAGCAAATTCAAAGTCAAGCAAACTTGAGCCAAATCAATCCGATTAGTTTTCCACTCATAGTCAATCAAACGAGTAGAACCATTAATTCCACACGGAGCCCATCAAACAAGCAGGTGGACTATTTTAGAGCGCAAATACAGAGTCAGTCAAACAAATAAATCAAATAAAATTAATTTTCCATGGAACCAATCAAGCAAGTAGCATTATTCTACATGGAGTTAATTATCAAACAAGTAGAAGTCAGATCACGCGCCTCTTGAGTTGCTTGTGTTCCACAAGAAGCGGTCAATACTATCCATCGACTGTTATATTAGTCACTAGCCATGGAACAAAGAGAAAGGAGGTCAAGCTTGCTTGGTTTGCAATCTAATGGAGGTTCCCTCCGCTTTCTTCCCTGTCATCCTCATTCTGTTTATCAGCAGCAGCAGCAGCATCCAGACCTGGTGTTTCATGCCCCAAAGCGAGAATAATTGCTCGGTTGCACCGCACATTAATGGCGATTCTGTCGAGATAAGGTTCCCTTTCCGGCTCAGTGATCAGCCAGAGTCATGTGGGTATCCAGGGTTTGAACTCTACTACGAGGGCGAGGGCGAGGGCGAGGGCGAGGGCGAGTCACTCATGCTCAAGCTTCCATTTCTTGATCAGCCATTTGGAGTTTATTATATAGACTATGGTTACCAAGTCCTTTTGGTGTCTGACCCAGGCGACTGCCTCTTCATGAGACTTCTCAATCTCAATCTCTCATCGTCGCCCTTCCGCCTTTTTAATGCAACAGATTATGATACCCCGGAGGTGTATATTCTCGGCCGTTCCTATTATAGTCCACGAATTTCTAACTACGAGCCATATTATGGATATAATAAGCCTCTCAATTGTTCATCAAGAGCATCATCACATGGTGGCTATTTGGCAGAAATTTATTGTGCAAGCCATCTTCCTGGTTACTACTACTGGGCCACGGACTTACCCTCGGAAACACTTGCATCATTCCAATGTCAAGTATTGACAAACGATAAGTTTTTTATGTTTATAAACGACGATGGGCCGCTATATAATCTTTTGCTCCTGAAATGGGATCAACCAGACTGTGGATATTGCGATTATGGTTGTAGACTTAACAGGATAAGCAATGAAACTGATTGCTATGTCCCGACATGGAATGATCCTCCATCATTGTATCTTGATCCAAGTTTCGGCAAAGGTAATGATTAACTTTTATTTATTTATTTTTTTCACTTCTCTGCTTGCAAATTTGATCAAATTTTAACTTGCAAGCAGAGATGTCATCCAAGCAAATTTGATCATTTTGTTTTTTCTTTCTGCAGCTTCCCGAGCAAGGAATCTCACCATAGGCGAGTTCCTCCCTCTTCGATCTCTACAATTTGATTTACATGCACCAT